>NC_027754.1:8370477-8391457 GCF_000695525.1 Brassica oleracea var. oleracea | reverse complement strand
TTCAGTCGGTCATAAAATATGCTCAGCCCATATTCTAGCATCACCATCGACCGACGCCAATGCTGTTTCATCGATCGACAGTCTTTCATCTCCTCGACAGCTTCCTCTCGCGAGGCAGACTGGCCACTCTTCAGTAAAACGAGCATAACTTCTGATACAAGATGCTGATTGACCTCAAACCGGTGGAATTGGAAATCTAACTCAAATCTCTATCTTGTGTCAAAAGATTAGCACAATCTAACGGTCGGAATGTCTCTATCTATAGCTATACATCTGACGCATCTGTGCAGCTCTGCACTCAAAAGGCTCCGAAAGACACCAAATTCACCACATACCTCCAAATCGTCTCTGAACCTGTAAATACTCTAAATAGAATCTATATAGTAGTAAATATATATTAAAACATTTATAGACCATGGCTAAAACTGGGTAAAATCTATGGTCTATCAACTCCCCCAGACTTACCCTTTTGCTTGTCCTCAAGCAAAACAGACGGGCAGTCTCTCTGAAAAAAGGTTTGAAAACAGCAGGGACTCACATTATTTAAAAACTTAGAATCATCACCTCTACAATATTGCAATCCACATCTAAAAGTCCTAATCACAAAAGCACATTATACCATATCCTAGCTTAACAACCAAATTCACCTAGCCAACAACTTAGCAAATCCTGTCTGAAATTCCCCTATACCAACCTCATTTCTTAACATAAATAAAAGTGCAGTCTTTACCTTGGGAGTATCGATCACAGGATGCAAGGATTTTCAAACAAGTATCTGGATTTGCAGGTAAAAGTTAGTTCCTATCTTTTCTCTCTACTAATTTCTCTCTTCAGTCAAAGTCTGCTTATATTGCAAGATCATTGACTAAGATTGGACAGACTTCCATGAATCAAACCTTAATGGTTGTTGCCACCAAGTCCTGTTCACTTCTTTTTGACCTATATCCAAGAATTTATGTGAATCGAACCTTGATGATTGCCGCCACCAAGTCCCGTTCGAATTCTTTTTGTTGGAATTCTTATGAAGCAAACCTTAATGGTTGTAGCCACCAAGTCATGTTCGGATTCCACCTAACTAACACCTATATATATATATATATATTTTTATTTTTTTTATACTTTTTTTCCTTTTTCTTTCTTTTTTTTTTTTTTTTTGAAAATAAATATCTCTACCAATAAATCTAGTGTCGAGATAAAATGTGATAAATCTACACAAGGCTTTACATTCCAGACTTGTTTGAAGAATCTGATCCCATGTATACCAATCCCCAAGACAAGCAGTTGTGTCAAGTTTAGTGTTGGAGGTCAGCTTTGGTTCCTTGAAACAATCTCAGTAAGTGTGAATAGTTGACAAGTTGATCCACTTTAGTATCTTTAGTACTATCAGCAATCAGTAAATCTAGAATGGTGCTAAAGAGTGGTTAGATAAAAAAAAAAATATCTAATAAGTTCATTATCTCATTCTTGACTCAATAAAACTCTTTTGAAAATATTTTGATAAGACTCACAATAAACTAGATATCAGTAAACATCCCCCCAGACTTAAATTACACTGTCCCCAGTGTATATTCAGTCGGGGTTATGGTGAGAACTAATCATAAGTACACAATTTAACAAGTTAGAACGATATACCTGACCGGGTTAAGTGTCGATCGATGGAAAGGAGTTACCATCGGTCACTGCAGGTGTTGTACTGTCGATCGATATCGACATGCTCTTATCGGTCGATTTTTTATAATCGTCTACTCGGATCTTTTTTTTTTTTAATACCTAACTAAAACACAATATTAGTAGAACCTCCCCTAGACTTAAACAACACCATCTCCAGTGTTATATATTCAAAGATTGGTGGGGAAATAAATCATAAGGACAATATTTAACAAGGTGAAACGGTATACCTGCTCGCTGATGGTGAGCGTCGATCAACACAGTTAAGTGGCGATCGATCGATGCTAGTGATGCTCTGTCGATCGATGCTGCGCAGTCATCGTCGATGCTCGTGCGAACTCGTCTTCCTCGGATTTTTCTTTTTACCTAACATAAATAAAACACTAATAGTTAGTAATAGATAACTAATAAAACCAATTCTAAATTTTTTTTTTCCGATGAACAGTGACTGCTACAGTATCGCAGCTACAGTATCGCAGCTACAGTAACTCTCGATTTTTTGCTACAGCGTCGGTCGATTTGTTTGCTACAGTGTCGATCAATTTTCTTGCTACAATATCGATTGATGCTACAGTGCAGTTGCTACAGTACCATCGTTACTGTTCATTCATTTTTTTTTTTTTTGCCTGTATAAAAATAAAACAAAAATCAGTAACAATCTAACATAAACTAAATGAAATTACCTAATAGTGGGTTGCCTCCCACTCAGCGCTTTGTTATAGTCATTTAGCTTGACTTTGGAGATCTGATTTAGTCCGGATGAGGATGAGAATTCGCTCCAAAACAAGTCTCAGTTTCTACTCTCTGAAGCTTTATCATTCTTGTGTGAAAGCCTCCTCCGTAGACTCTTCTCCTTTGTCTATCATCTCAGCATTAAGGAGTGCTCGAAGCTTTGCAAATGACTTTGAGAAGCATCTGCTGCGCACTCTGGATTTCCTGACACCATCTGAGAAGCGAGGAATCAATGATACCTGAGGACCGTCTTTGATCCTTTTTCTCTTCTTCCAATTCCTCCTCTTCTTCCCCCCAGACTTGTCTGATCGCGTAGTGGTATCTCCATCCCTAAGATTTTCACATACATCGAACTCCTTCTGCTCTGATACGCGCCCACTGTCGATCGACGATGAAGTGGTAATGTCGATCGATGCTGAGGTCTTGTCGTCGGTCAACGTTGAGGTCGTACCGTCGATCGATGTTGAGGTGCTGGTGTTGTTCGATGTTGAGGTCGGATAACTAGTCTCAGCTTCTTCTCCTTCGCTCGGCTCTCCAAATCCATGTTGTTCATCCCTTTTGCCATAATTTCGTCGAGCAGCTGTATTGGAATCATATACTTCTCATCTAGCGATGCCAAGAACCGGTCCCATTTATCATTTTTCTCCTTTTCTCGAGTTGCTTCAGCATCATCAAGAAATTTGTAAAGGAAGGCTCTTTCTATGTCATCCCAGCTGGTTAGAGATCCTGGTTGTAGTTGACCGAACCAACTGAATGCATCCTCAGAGATAGAATAGGGGAAGATCTTGCAGAGCATGTGGTATTCAGACACTCATTCTGCTCACTCCTTGACACGAGATCCTCCAGCTCTTCGATGTGGTTTCTGGGATCTTGGTGAGGAAGACCCTGGAAGGGGTCTTGACCTACCCAATCATACCACTCTCGGCTCAAGACAAAGTCATTCATCTCAGCAACAACAATCACATCAGGGATTACAGCACCCTGAGCATTAATCAATTGTCCTGCGCTGTTGCGAGTGCGACCTTCTTCGTCTCTTAACATCCCATTCTCATCGACCTTAAGCATGAGCACTTCGATCTTCTCTGTCTCCCCGCAAGTGGTGTTGTATTTCACCGGATGAACAGTGTCAGGATGAACAGTACCCAGATGAACAGTGTCACAGTGAACAATGTCGCGATGAACAGTGTCTATCGACGCTGGATGAACAGTGTCGATCGACGTCGAATGAACGATGTCGATCGACCTCGGGTGAACAGTATGTAATTTTTCCCATGAACAGTACCAGGATGAACAGTACCTCGATGAACAGTACCTCGACGAACAGTCTTTTCCGACACAGGTTGAATATTGTCGATCGACGTAGGTTGAACAGTGTCGATCGACATCGGGTGAACAGTATCGATCGACGCATGATGAATAGTGTCGATCGACGCTTGGATTTCTACGCTGCCAATCGCTGCTTGGAGGGTGTCGATTGCCCTCTTAAATTTATGGATCACGCATTCCAAATCAAGTGGCTCTACTAGTAAGAGCCCTATCCCCTTGTTGCTTCTGGTACTCATATGGATGTACATGAAACACAAGAAAAAACCTAGACTAAATCTAACTAGACAAGATCTAATGGCGATCAAAGCTCCCCGGCAACGGCACCAAATTTGACATCACTCAAATTACCCTAAGGAGTGATTTTTACTCTCTCAAATAAGATGTCGAGTTGTAGTACTTAGGGATCGAATCCACAGAGAGCAAGGACACACAATAGATCTAAACAGTTTATGATTAAGCTAGGCTAATAGTTTATTAATGCAGTAAATAAAGTAAATTGCAGTGGTGAGAAAGGCAGTTGCTCGGCGGATTGATTGAGGTTTGATGGAAGGATGGTTGATAGACTTAGGGTTTCATTCAGGTTATTAGAACTCTAATCTATAGATGCTAAGGATTGATTCTAGAACTCGATATCTAATACAAAAGACAACCAGCTCTCACTGTGAGTCTAATCTATTGACTAAGTTCCATGTTTCAGCATTCGCATGTCAACACGGATCGAGCGTCGATCGATGCTATGGTATGAGCATCGATCGATGCTTCAGTATGAGCGTCGATCGATGCTTCGGTATGAGTGTCGATCGATGCTATGGTATAAGCGTCGATCGACGCTGCCTTAGGCAAGCGTTATCGATCTGATCGAATATGTTTAACTAAATTCCTAGACCAACTCTCGTATGCGCCTAGGTATCTAATCCAGCAGGATTCGGGTTCCGTTAATTGATTGTACTCTCGTGCCTCTCAATTGTCCTATGATTCTAGGTTCAAGCAATTAGTCACACTCTCGTGGTTTTCCAACTACCCTAGATCCTAGTATTACAAGCTATCCTGATGTAGAGATATTTAGATATCCTAACAGTCATATAATTCAGAAATTCATTCAAAACCCTAGAAATTCGTAAACCTAGGAGGTGGATCTACTCATGCATGATGTTTGTCACATAAATCATAGATGAATAACATAAAATATAAAAAAAACCAAAACAATGGAGTTCCAAGAGGACTCTGAAGGCTCTCTTCTCTCCTAACATAGAACTATGAAAAAAATAAAGCTTAGATCGCGTAGCCGTCAACAATGGCTTATAAATAATATAAATAGGGTTTCTGGTCGTCCAAGGGTATTCTGGTAATTTGTGGTTGCTTCTGGGCTTAAGTCTGTCATTAAATATGCTCAGCCCGTATTCTGACATCACTGTCGACCGACACCAATGCTGTTACATCGATCGACAGTCCTTCATCTTCTTGACAGCTTCCTCTCGCGAGGCAGACTGACCACGCTTCAGTAAAACAGACATAACTTCTGCTACAAGATGCTGATTAACCTAAAACCGGTGGCATTGGAAAGCTAACTCAAAGCTATATTTTTTGGCCAAAGATGAGCTCAATCTATCGTCCGGAAGGCCTCCATCCATAGCTAGACATCTGACGCGTCTGTGCAACTCTGCACTCAAAAGGCTCCAAACGACACCAAAATCACCACATTCCTCTAAATCGTCTCTGAACCTGTAAATACTCTAAATAGACTCTATATAGTAGTGAATATATATTAAAATACTTATAGACCATGGCTAAAAGTGGGTAAAATCCATGGTCTATCAATAGTTAATGTGGTTGTTTAATTTATTTTAATTGGTTAAATTTTTTTAAAAATGGTAGAGAATAGACTAATTTTTATCAAATCTTTATTATTCAAAATCAATAATTGTCATATATACTTTAACCATATTTGATAATTCCGTTATTTTTATTTAAGGAAACAATGAAGAACATTAATAATTAATTTACGATTAGTTTAATAAAAAACTTATTATATATTTTGATGGACCGACATATTTTAAGGATTCTAAGAATGATTGTGGTGATAACACGTGACTACAAAAAATGTTGTAATGCTTCTTTTTTAATATATAGGGGATAAACATGTGATTAGGGCCCAATAAAGAGATTAAGTCCATTAATGAAATAAAGACATTATGTGATAACCCATGAGTTTTACCTTGAAATCTTCATGAGACTACATGTTATTCATGTTCATCGTTTTTCACATTGATCTAATTTGGTACACTTGTTAATATTTTAGAGGACATTGTTTTTATATATGACTACTCACAGAAAACAGTAGATAACGACATAATTTCTCAACCAAAGAAAAACAAAAATTTCAAATTAAGGCAACATTATAAGCTTGAAGGATCGATAGAAAAGGTTTAAGAGAGTAACGAAGAGTGATTAAACATAGAGAAGGCTTAATATAGTTACAAAGAGTAATTAAATAATGTTTAATTGTTTGGAAATATTTTAGAGAATAATTTGATGAACAAAGTGAAGAGAGTGTATTGGGAGCAAAGGCTGATTAATCTAAAGAACACAAGCCTCTCCATCTTATATATTAAAACATAAGTTACAACCTTGATTCATGTGTGATTTTTTTAAAAATGGACCTAATGGACCTATTCCTAGAAATTCATGTTACATTTAATCTCTAATCTTATCATTTAAATTTTGAGCCTACCAGAAATTTTTATTGGGCTATCAATAATTGGATTTAAAGAATAGATGATCAATTGGAATTATAGATAGTATAAATTAAATAGATATAATTTAATCTTGTAATATTATACCTCCATATGTTAAATATTTAAATATTTGTCGATGTTAACTCACCAACTTCTAGTTCAGTCCTTTATTAGGAATGATACCAAGGAGTGAGATATAGAGCTTTTACGGGATTTTTTTCACCCATATGATATCCCTTTGATACTTGGGCTAAAACCTTCTCGTTATGTTGCCCCCAATGGATATGTTTGGAGCCACACCAAATCAGGAGTGTATTCAGTTAAAACCGGTTATGACCTACTCCGATCAACCAAGATAAGTCTTACACAAGAAGGGGTTCTAGAACCGAGTATCACGAGCCTTCAGAGCCATGTGTGGAAGATAAAGGCCCCGAGTAAGATGAAACATTTCTTGTGGCAGGCTATCTCAGCTGTGTGGCGACGGCTGAGAGGCTCACTTATAGACACATGGGCACCGATAGGAGTTGTCCTCGATGTGCTGGTCCAGTGGAGTCAATTAATCATCTTCTTTTTGAAACCCCCCAGCCCTGCAGGTTTGGGCCTTATCAGACTATCCATCCCTTCCGGGTTACTTCCCGAGTACATCCCATATACCAAAACATGGATTTCTGGTTTGGAAGAGAACCACAATTCGATACCTTCCCGTGGATCTGTTGGTACATTTGGAAGACGAGGAATAACAAACTCTTTAAGGGGAAAGTCGTATCCCCGATTGACACTCTCCAACATGCGTCTCTTGAGGCATAATGTTGGAGAAAGGCTAACGAAAAAGAGGAAGTAAACGAGGATCATGACGACCCTCCTACTATAAAAGTTGAGTTATTACCCCCTTGGATACCTCGAATCCCTACCTTTCAAATTGATGCGTCATGGATCGATAATGGCATGGTCAGTGGCTTAGGGTGGAGTTTTAAGGATCAAATGAGTTCTGTATATTTCGGATTAAGGGCGTGCAACATGAGCCTCTCAACTTTGCATGCTGAGATGGAAGGTTTACTTTGGGCAGCCTCATGTATGAAAGACATGAGGATAACCTCAATACGATTCAAGACGGACTGCTAAGACCTAGTGGACATGACTACAAACCCGGGGGATTGGCCAACATTCGCGACAGAGATAGAAGTGGTCCAGAGATTACAGGAGGATTTCGAGGATGTGAGCCTATCTCATATTCCTTGGAATATGAATGGTCGAGCGGATGCATTAACAAAAGAAGCAAGAACCAGCGGCTATATTTTTTCCATATAGATCAGACCCGACCAGACAGTGGTGCTCCTCGGAGAATCGGTTCATCTGACCACCACTTGATCTAAAATAGATGGGCAGCTAACAAAAAAAAAAGAATGTGGTATTTGTGGAAATTTCCAAAAGAAGAATATGTGATACTCTTTTTCTTTAACTTTGGAACAAAAATTTATTTGCAGTACCAAATATTAAAAGATAGAAAAAACCATCAAATAATCCTTCTTTCAAATTTAAGCTAAATTTTTTCAGTTCACAAATGCCCATTTTAATCACTAATTATTAAACACGAATAAATTTCATATATATTTAATAGTTGACTTTTGATGGATCTAAAATATCTTGGTTAATGACAACATAAGATTTTCTTGGTTCCGCTTTAAAAGATGAAGTTTAGAAAAACTTATTTAAATTTGTGATTTTTATATGTATGAAATTTTAGTGATTCTGATAAACAAATTATCTTTTGATCTTGTGTAGTAATCTCGTTTTAATTTTTAATGTTTAACATATTAAATAAATTAAATTGATGATTATAACTTATTAATTAAAAAAAATATATATATTTAGATATCAACAAAATTCAAAATAATTTGGATATTGTTTTAATTAAAGTTTTCCTTTTTAAAAAAAAAAGAAAGAAGAAAGACATAAGCAAGCCTGTTGAGTTTTTTTTTTAAAGAAAGAAGAAAGACATAACCTATTTAGTCTTCCTATCACGCTTTCTAAAAATAACAACTACAGATTCTGATTATTCTACCAATATGAGAATAAACTTATGTCACCTGGATTAATGATAAATGTTCTTAAATTAAAAAAAAAACTAAATTGCTGATACAGATAAAATACACCACGTCAGTTACAAAAAAAAAAAAAACCACGAATCCTCCTATATATTAATTGCTGACGTGTCACTCATACATGCAGTTTGAATTTTTTTTTTATAATTTCATTGGTCAATGATTTTTAGTTTTCATTTATTTTAATTAAATCTAAAAAAACAATCCTAGAACCAATTAATGTTAGTTGCCAAATTATTTATATATTCTTATGCATAATCATTTATAGTATTTAATGGTAACAATTATGGAAATTCTATTTAATATTCCATCATTTTTTTTTGCACTAATAGTCTATTTATAAATTATATGAAGTATGTTGTCAAAAAGTAGTTAATAAAAATAATATACTAGCTTTGTTTTCTATTATAAACAGTTGTAAAAACTTTATTTTCGTATATAAGTCATAATATGCATATATAAAAAATATAATTCAAATAAAAAATATTATAATAAATATTAATGCATCATATAGTGAGTTTATAAATTATTTACATTAGTAAAATCATCTGTGATGATTAATATATATTTTGTAAAAACAATTAAAGTCATTTATATTAATTCATTCCTAATGGGTTATAAAGGATATATAATAGCTTATAATTATATAAATATTTGGTAATCATTTTTAAGGTGTCAAATCATCAATAATGATTATTATCATTAAATAGGGTCGGCCCGTCCTACAGGCGGGAAGTTATAATAAAAACTATTTTATATGATTTTATATAAATTTATGAAACATTTAAAATCATTATAGAAAATCATTAATAGAATTCAAATATATATAGTTATGTTTCTTCTTAATAACTTTTGTGTTTTATACTTTAGTTGCAAGTGTAGCTCTATTTATCCCATGAGTTCATTTTTTTATTTTAATATTTTTTATGGAAGAAAAGTTTGATATACAAACCAATTAAACTATATATACATGTTCTAACGATAATTTAATAAAATATTGTTTTGTAAAAAGTTAAAAAATCTAACTAAATACTATATAAATCTGATTTAAGAATTTAAAAATTGTTAATAAATAAAAATATTTTATTAAAAAATTATCTACCAAAAATTCACATTCAATTTTAAAATATTAAACTATATTATTGCATATCGAAGTCATAAAATATTTTATTATATTAAAATTTTAATTTTTTTTAATTTTTTTAATATTCTTACCTTTTTATTAAATTAATAGAATTCACATATATATAGTTATGTTTCTTCTTAATAACTTTTGTGTTTTATACTTTAGTTGCAAGTGTAGTCTATTTGTCACATGAGTCATGTTTTTTATTTTAATAATTTTTATGGACAAAAAATTTGATATACAAACCAATTAAACTATATATACATGTTTTAACGATAATGCTATAAAACAATTTAATAAAATATTGTTTTGTAAAAGATGTAAAAAATCTAGCTAAATACTATATAAATCATATTTAAGAATTTAAAAAGTATTAATAAATAAAAATTTTTATTAAAAAATTATCTACCAAAAATTCACATTCAGTTTCAAAATATTAAACTATATTATTGCAGATCAAAGAAATAAAATATTATTTTATATTAAAAATTTTAAATTATTTGTACCCGCAAATTTGCGGGCAACCACCTAAGTAAGTAACTAAAACTTTATCTAAAGCATTACACAATTTCTTCCAGGTATTATATCCACGGTCCTCACTGTGTTGGTTGGATATGATGATTTGTTCGCGACAGATCCATGCAAGCCGCCGAGATCTTAACACCATTTACAAAGGAAAACTGATTTTGTAATTTTGTAAATAAATTGGGATATGGGAAACAGTTACAATTCATTTGTAGGGTTTGCAGAAAAAGAATTGTTGGTTGGAGGTTCAACATACCACCAGATATCTACATGAGCCATTGAGGCTTTTGTAAAGTCACAAAGGTCCCAATAATCAATCCAAAGATGACTCCAGGTGCTAAGCCAATGACAGCTGCAGTCCAGCTCAATACTGCTTTCTCTTCTTCTTCTTCTTTTTCTTCTTCTGTTTCGGGTTCTTCTGATATCTCTGTGTCTATGTCTCCGCATGTTATACTGAGAGGGCGACCGCAAAGTCCCATGTTATCTTCAAAAGATGAAGCATCTTGAGTCTGAAACTGCGTGCTTTGAGGTATCGGACCAACGAGCTGGTTGTGGGAAACCGTAATGTTTGAAAGGCTTGTTAGATCTCCAAGAGAAGGTGGAATTTGGCCTGAAAGTTTATTATTGGACAAGTCTAGAGACTCGAGTGTAGTCAGATTTGCCAAAGATGAAGGAATGTGCCCACTGAAACCATTGCTTGACAGATTGAGCACAATAAGATTCTTCACTTGGCCAATGGATTTAGGTATGTTTCCTTGGAGCCTATTTTCTGAAATATCAATGGCCGTTAAGAGTGTGAGAATCCTTCTGTACTTCATCTTTAGTCCTTTATTCATCAAAGCCAACGAGTCTTGATCATAGGAACGATCTCCAATGTAATTCAGTTCTGAATGGTTTCCCTTTGAGAAAATTGCGCTCCAATACATGAAAAAATTAGACGGTAAAGTTCCAGTGAAGGAATTATGTGATATGTCAATTATTCGCAACTGAGAGAACGAAGGAGTAACGTTGGGATGATATTGTAACAACCCATGGAATTCATTAGAGTGGAGGACCAGCACTTGTAGATTTCTTAAGGATTCCAACCAAAATTGAAATGTGTCATTAATTCTGTTGTGTTCTAAGTTTAGAACCTCCAAAGAAGAACAGCTAGACAAAGATCTTGGAAGTTTTCCCACTAATTGGTTATGACCAAGATGGAGGGACCTTAGGTTGCTGCCATTGAAAAATATTTCAGAAAGTTTTCCACTGAGGTGATTATTACCAAGGTGGACTCTCACGAGGCTGACCGATTGGAAAATGGTTATGGGTATTGGTCCTATGAAGTTGTTATTGTCTATGTATAACTCTCGTAGCTTAGATGACGGAGATGTATTAGAAAAATCAAGAGTGTTGTTGAAAGAAGAAGGAAGATTGCCTGAAAACCGATTGTTGGAGAGGAATAAAATAGACAATTTTGTCAGATTTAGTAGTTCAAGAGGGAAGCTACCACTAAGGTTATTGGACTCAACATCTAAGAAGGCCAAGTGGCTCAAGCCTGCCAAAAGAAGGCGGAATTTCACCAAAAAAACTGTTATGAGAAAGAATGAGATTTTTGAGATAAGAAAGATTTCCAAGTGAGGATGGGATTTCACCAACAAAATAGTTAAAAGAGAGGGTGAGAGAAGTAAGATGAGAAATATTTCCAAGTGAAGATGGAATATTACCAGAAAAATTATTAAAATGGAGGTAGAAAAAAGAAAGATGAGAAAGATTTCCAAGCGAAGATGGGATTTCACCAACAATATTGTTAACAGAGAGGTCAAGAAACTTGAGATAAGAAAGATTTCCAAGTGAAGATGGAAGTTTACCCTCAAAGTTATTATCAAAGAGGTTAAGAGAAATGAGATTAGAAAGATTTCCAAATGAAAATGGGATTTCTCCAAAAAAACTATTATTTGAGAGGTCCAGAGAGGTAAGATGAAGTAGACTTCCAAGTGAAGATGGGATTTTACTAACAAATTTGTTACGGGAAAGGTCTAAAAAAGTGAGATTAGGAATGTCTCCGATGGACGAAGGAATGCAACGACTAAAAGAATTTCTGGAAACATTGAGACTGGTAAGATGAGACAATTTTTGAATTGAAAATGCGATTTGATTTGAAACCAAACCAAACCCCCAAAAACAAAAAGCTTTACCTAATACCTTTAACCTAGCCGCCGCAACCTAAACTCAACCACTACGGTGGCCGGACGCCTCTGCTCCGGTCGCCACCCCACCAGTTCGTTCGTCATTCTCAGCCTTCTCCCTTAGTCTCTTCCTCCTACACTCCTCTTCTTTGTCCGGTGTTCTGGATTTTCGTCGATCTCGGTGAATCTAATCGGAGCCACTCGCGTGTGTAGTGTCTCTGGAGTGCCGACGAGGAGCGGTTTTGTCGGATAGCCTAAGGAGCCTCGATTGCAGCCTCTTTTTGTCAATCGGAGCAGATCTGGGTCCGATCTGACCTCGCCCCGCCGGAATGGATGGTCTAGCGTCGCTGCCTCGTCTTTCCCTTCTCGGTTGCTTGTACCCGTGTGATTTCGTGAGGTTTGCTTTTGAAGGTCTCTGTAGAGCTTCTCCTCTCCGTTTTGGAGAGATGGCGGTGTCAAGGCTCTCCGCCTCAGAGGACCTCTGTTTGTAGTCCAAGCGAAGACAGCCTGGTGTCCCAACGGTGTTTCTTCGAGGTCCATATTCTCGCTTCCTGATATTGTTTCATAGGGTTCTGAGGATGACCCACCTTGACAGTGTCTTCTGCTAGTTGACGGTATATATCCTCGCTTTCCTGTTGTGTCGCCTGTTGTATAGAAGATCTTTGATCTCCTTCTGTGCTTCAATCCTCGATTTCCTAGCTCCGGCGAAGCACTGTGCCTACCCTTGATGTCTCTTATGCTATGTTGTGTCGCGTGGCCGAATGAGGAGCATGTTGTTCCGCCTGCGCTTGACTTGTATTGGTTCTTTATTTTCAGCAAGGAAATGTCAGGTCTACATTCTGTCTTAACGCCGAGGAAGCTAGGGTTCTTTGCTCGGCGTCCTCCTCCTGAGGTGTACCGGAGCCGTTGCCTGCCGCCTCCGTCGAAGCCACTTGGAGCCACTTTCGGGTGTGTGTTCGTGCGAGTTTCCCGTAGCTTTACTCTTGTTTCTTCTCGTAACTGAGAGCTCAAGAAGTGCTTGGAATTGAGAGTATATGTTATTGCTTGTTCCAAGTTATTTTTAACGTCAGGATCTCCACTCGTGGTTGTCTTGATTTTAATTCAAGTGTTTCTTAGGAGTTTTTTTAACTTTTTTGCGGCTTCTAAGAACAGAATGGCTATTAAGCAGATTCTGGTTCAATTTGTAACCAAACCTTCATTTGTATGAATGATATTTACAATTTAGCAAAAAAAAAAAAAAAAAAAAAAAAAATGGGATTTGGCCACTGAAATTGTTATGTGAAAGGTCGAGAATACGAAGGCTTTGAACCTTTAAAAGCTTGCTATCAGAATGAAACCGGCCACGGACGCTGCTGCAACTTAGGTCTAGCTTAATAACTTCCCCGGATTTAGAATCACACGTGATACCATCCCAATAACAACAATCACTGTTATTCACCCATGACAATGTCTTCGGATGAGCAATGGTACAGAAAGGAGAAGGTTTGCCAATCTCAAACTCGTTTTTGAACTCCAGAAGTGCATCTCTTTGATCTGGACGACACAAGATTCTTGTAGCAGCCTAAAATAGTTTCTGAGAATTAAAAATAAATAAGAGCAAAGAAAGAGTAATAGGAAAGGTACTCATTGAATTCCAAGAGCGTTTTTGCAGTCGTAGCTTCTTTTATTTTTTGGGATCAAACTGCACTCGTTCTTTAAAACAATGTAAATTAGTTGAAAATCAGTAATGAAATGAGAAAAAGAAAAGGATAAAAACGGGAAACTGTGATTGTTTTTTTTTTTTGGTAAAAGAAACTGTGATTGTTAAATGGTTTCATAGTCACCTCTTTATATACAAAACAATTAGACTTATTGGGATCCTCAAAGATAAATCCACCACGCTGCTTGACTCAAATACCATTCTTCACGTCTAATGCAAAGAGTAAAAGTCAATGAATATATCAGTCGTACGAGCCAAGAAAGTAAGAAAAGTAAGAGGCAACACAGCAAAAAAAGTAAGATGCAACACAGTAAAAAAAGTACGAGCCAACCAAGTAGCTTTAACATTAATCGCTCACTCGCTTGCCATCTACCTCTGCCATCCATTGGAAGTTTAGGTGTGTTATTAATGGCCAATTCGAGAGTTGCAACTTGCAACAAATAAGTTATAGTATGTGTCAAGAATCCGATGGTAAGATTATCCATTCGAAAGTAATGGTTTCATGCTCATCTCTTTATGTACCAAATATTGGACTTTATCTTTGTTAACTAAATACAATAAAAAAATCATGGACTGTATGTAGGTAACAAAGATAAGTAACTAACCAATAAAAAAAAAGATAAGTAACTAACCGTTCTTCACGTTGGTTGCAAAAAGTAAAGGGTCATGGTATTTAACTAGTCAGTTTCTATACATTTTTGGTTTTATTAGTTGAAAAAATTGTATGTTATTCGTCCAATCCATACTATATGCTAACTTTTAACGGAAGGCAGCACTCCGTTGGTGATTTTTAGCCAAGCTGAAGTTAAATAATAGTTACTATCATATTTTAAAAAGAAACTTGCACTACAAAATATGTCGATTTGCAAGGATAATTTAAGAGAAAAATTCTCCTCAAAAATTTGCGTCAAAGGAATTGCTAGATAAAAATATATCTTTGCAAATCTCTCGAAAATTTGCGATGGATTTGCTTGTTACTCTTGGTTTATCACAACATTCTCACATATTTGTGGTAGGTTTGCGAGGAATTTGTGAGTCGTGCCTGGTTGATCGAAATTTGCGAGGGATTTGCATGTTCTTGGCTTATCACAACATCCTCACACATTTGTGGTGGGTTTGCGAGGAATTTGTGAGTCGTGCCTGGTTGATCGAAATTCTCTCACAAAAATTGAACAAAGTAGTCAAAACGCATTCTCGTATACGTACCTAATTATTTTGCGAGGGAAAATATCTTGTAAACTGATATTTTGTCACAAATTCCTCGCAATTTGTTTTTGCAATTTTCATGCAAATTCCTCACAAAATTTTACAATGTCTATAAATAGCAAACATGAGTAGTGTTCAGGACACAAGGAACTGAAAGAAGAAGAAAGAAAGTAGGGAGAAAAAATGTTTCCTGAACATGAATAATACGCATTATGGGCATGGATATACAATCATAAGGATCCAGAAACTGGGGAAGTGACGAAAGAGCGTCGAGCCAGATTGCTGGAATTCTTACACTAGACAACTAATCCGCCATTTACGAGGAAACATGGTAAAATATTATTTCCTTGTAGAAAATGTAAGAATGAGCCATATTTATAAGTAGATAATGTGAAGAGGCATCTATATAATAGAGGAGTCAGATCAAACTAATACATATGGTTTTTATATGGGGAAGATGCATCAAGTAGTCGTACATGTAGAGAATGAACCAAACTTTGTATGAGAGAGCGAGGTGCATGCTTTCAAATGATGGTTTGAAGAAGAGGTTTTGGGCTGAAGTAGAGACTGGGGATTTCGACAAGCAGGTGGAGCTGCAGGAAATCCAGTCGGATTACCAGGGATCGATCACTCCACAGGGAGGGATCGAGCGATCGACGACATACGATCAGCCAGAGTCTTCTAATTCTGGAAATCAACGTGTTCGGTCTGAAGAACGCAATATTGCTAATGATAGACCAAGGAGAGTTGATGTCAGGCCACCAGAGAGATATCAGTTTGAAGATATGGTGGGTTATGCACTACAGGTTGCAGAGGAAGTGGACACTTACGAGCCGTCTACTTACAGAGAAGCTATTTCAAGTTATGCATCTGAGAAATGGTTTGCTGCAATGGGAGATGAGATGGAATCTCATGAAAAGAATCACACATGGGATCTTGTCACACTACCACCTGGGAGAATGGTTGTGACTTGCAAGTGGATTTATAAGATAAAAGATGGTCAGTGACCAGAAGAGTGAGTTAAGTATAAATCTCGAGTTGTTGCTAGAATTTTCAGCCAGAGAGAAGGCTTGGACTACAATGAGATCTTCTCAACTGTGGCCAGACACACTTCTATCAGAGTGCTATTGGCGATACTAGCACGTCAGGATCTGGAGTTGGAGCAACTTGATGTGAAGACTGCTTTTCTTATGGAGAGCTTGAGGGGGAGATATATATGACTCAGCCAGAGGGTTTTCTGGTTCTTGGTAAGGAAGATCACGTGTGAAAGTTGAGGAAGTCGCTATATGGACTTAAGCAGTCTCCTAGACAGTGGTACAAGTGGTTTGACAGCTATATGGTCAAGTTGGACTATGACAGGAGTCCTTATGACTGTTGTGTCTACATGAGCAAGGTGGAGGATGGGTCGTATATCTACCTGATGCTGTATGTAAATGACATGCTGATAGCTGCCAAGAAGAAGTGTGACATTCAGAAGCTGAAAGAGCTACTGAGTTCTGAGTTTGAGATGAAAGATCTGGGTGTTGCGAGGAAGATTCTAGGAATGGGGATCTTCAAGGATAGGACGAAGAAGAAGCTGTTCTTGTCACGAAAGGCTTACATTGAGAAGGTATTGACGAGATTCGGGATGTTTAATGCTAATTCTATCAATACTCCATGCGTTGCAAATTTTTATCCTACCATGAGTGTTGAAATGTCTGAAGGGGAAATTGATTATATGTCACGAGTTCCTTATGCTAGCGCTGTAGGAAGTTTGATGTATGCTATGGTATGTACAAGACCAGATCTTGCACATGCAGTCAGCGTTGTGGGTAGGTTCATGGTTCAGCTGCGAAAGGAGCACTTGATCGCTGTGAATATGATTTTCCGGTACCTTAAGGGTACATCTGATATTGGTCTTGTCTATGGAGACAAGGACCAAGACTGGTTGCTGGGTATTCTGACTCGAATTATGCAAGAGATGTGGACAGCAGAAGATCTATGACTGGTTACATATTTACTTTGAGTGGTTATGTTGTGAGCTAGAAGGCGACTTTGCAATCGACAGTGACTTTGTCTACAACTGAGGCATAGTATATGACATTGACAGAAACTGCTAAAGAGGCGATATGGTTGAGAGGATTGGTCAGTAATCTTGGTCTTCATCATGATCAGGCTACTGTGTTATGTGATAGCTTGAGTGCTATCTGTTTAGCTAAGGATCATGTTCATCATGAGAGAACCAAGCATATCGATGTAAGATACCATTTTCTGAGAGATGAGAAGATGATTGAAGCGAAGAAGTTAGGAACAGCTGATAATCCTGCGAATATATTCACTAAGTTGGTTCCTCACAGAAGTTCAAGCATTGTCTTGAATTTCTAAACATCTCAAGCTTTTAAATCTGGCCCTGATGGGCGCCTTGCCCTAAGGGGCATCTGGCTCGAAGAGAGCATCTGGCCCAAGTGAGGGCATCTGGCTCTGAGGAGCGTCAGGTCCTACGGGACATCTGACATCTGAGTTCGACGGAACATCTGACCAAAGAGAGAGTCTGGTACATCTGTATTATGAGCACAAAAAAGTGCATCCTGGTACATCTGATTATGGAGGATTCAAGTCAAGGTGGAGATTTGTTAATAATTCCTTGAATCTGTTGGGCCTTAGTGTTTGAGGCCCATTAGTGCTAGGGTTTCTAGGACACAACTATATATATTTTGTGGCTCCTCTAAACCTAGGTAGCAGCCGTAGAGAGAAAATCATATATGTTCTTCTTGTAGACAGATCTCTGTAATCCCCATCAATAAAGTACTTTCTTTTCCCGTGGAGGTAGCCAATTGGTGAACCACGTTAAATATCTGTGTCTTCCTTTCTGTTCATCTAATTTGTTAATCTGTTTCTTCTCACATCCGTCACAACACCAACGTATGTGGTACTTACCAATCACAAATAGATTGAAGCGTTTATATAACTCGAAAAGGACGTACGCGTCAATGAGATGGCATGCCCAACATTTGATAGAAGATATCGAGGTTACACATCCAACATATGCTAAGGCATAGAAACACTTTCAAATTGTATATTCTAATTTTTTTGAGTGAATGTAGAAGTGTTTATCTTTGTCTGTGCAATGATGTATTTAGTCCATTTGGTATGTTTGGGAGGAAATATTCTTTATAATGTCGTCTTAACGCCATATAATCTCCCTTCGGGGATGTGCAAGCAAAGATAATTTTTGTTCATGAGTATAGTGCATGGTCCAAAACATCTAAAGCGATCATTTGATGTACTTTTGCAACCTCTAAATCCTTGAGCTGAAACAGTTGTGGTATTGTGGCGTGTGAATGATATACTATGGATTTTACAGATTTGGAGTGTATTTTAGAGTCTTTTCAGATCAATACATTTTTTGGAGCAATGTGGAGATGGAGGCTTTTAGAGCTTAAGGATGGAGAAACTCTTATCTGTTCAAGAAATACGAAGTGAGAGTCGATATTTAAAAGAAGTGTCGATCGACACATCTTCCTTGGTGTCGCTCAACACCTGCGCGAGTAGACATACCGACTTACTTCAGGTCCGTCTTAGGGCCAAAAAGCTCCCACATATTACAAGAATGTCCATGGCCGACTTATGACCTACTATATATAGGTTTAGCCATTGTTTAGGCTAAACACACATATTAACCACACCTTAAACACACCATAATATTAGGGTTTTTATTTAGAAGCTTTTTGAGAGATGATCAAAGAATCCTTGAAATATTTGTATTGAAACTCCAATATTTATTCAATTCATTCAATTTATCTTAATGCTTTGCTTAGTTATGTCTGAGTAGTCACCTTGTTCGATTTAGGGTTTATTAGGGTTTTTGATGAATTATTGAATTATAGAACTGCTAGGGTGATATGATTGGATCCTTCACATAATTGATCTAATTACTTGTGTTCTAGAGTAGCTAACTGTAACCCTGAACTTAGGATGATAGATAACTGCGAAAGTGGATTCATTACCTGAATATAATTCTTATGAGCTAGGTTGTAGGTGCAAGTGAAAGTTGTTTCAATTACTTTGCGAATTTTCCGGACCTACGCAAAATGTGCATTTCGCCAAGTTGAGCTTCATGTTGTATTTCCTAAGGGTGGAGAAGGCATATCGTAGATGTGATATATGATCTTCAGCTTCCAGGGATTTGACGAGCATGTCATCTATATATACCTCCTTGGCCAATCTGCTTAGCGAACATCATGTTCACCAAGCTTTGGTAGGTAGAGTCGGTGTTTTTCAACCCGAAGGGCATAACTTTATAACAGTAGCTGCCCCTAGGTGTCATGAAGGAGGCTTTTGTGGGAAACGAAATTCACGACTCAATTCTGACGTCGAGATTCCGTTGCTTCCTGCCCCAACTGTTGTCCCGACTCACGAGATCGACGTCCATGTTTTACCGAGCGCCAAAGCTCAGGTAGGAGCGGACGCTCTGGCGCAACCTTCTGGTTCGTCTACGACGCTGGTGCCGACGGATGATAAGGAGCAAGCCACCGAGTCGATGCCTCCTCCTCCGACTAGAAGAGGGATTGTTCTGGCTCTATGTTCTCCCAGTGCTACTCCGGATGTTCCCCCGAAAGGTCGGAAGAGGAGATGCACCAGGGGCAACAATGGGGAATCTAATCAATAAGGAGGATCGAGTCTAGCGTCGGGACACCGCACAAAGGTACGATTTTACCACCCTTCTCTCTTTTTTTTTAAAGAGGTGTAAAAGTTTTTAAATTCTTATGTTGCCTTTGTACAGTTTGTCTCTTTGATCGACGAGCTGTTTAGCGAGTGTGGGTCGGAAGCTGAGCGCCTTTCAAAAGAGTTGTCGGAGTCGCAAGAGAAGCTTCTCAACTTGAAGCTAAGCTGACAGACATCGAGGATACTCATTCTGCTGAAGTGTCCCGGCTAGAGGCTCAGATTGGGGGTCTTGAGCGGGATCTTGGGAAAACTGCGAGTTCTCTACTCAAGGAGAAGCAAGCTCGGAAAGCTAAGTCTTCAGAGGTTCGTCGCCTCCAGAAGCAAATCCAGAGCGAAGGGGGATCAAAGAGTCGTGATGCCGAGATGGTCGCTGACGTTCTCCGTGCTGACTTTCAAGCCCGTTTGGCGAAGATTGCCGTTTTCCTTGATTCCTTGGTGACCGTTCACGACAGGGACCTGGCCCTAGCGAATGTCGATGGTAGCATCAGCGAGGCTTAGTTTTTTAAGAATGAGGAGATTTTGTCCCCGTTGGACGAAGAGGCTAGACTGTTGGTTCGCAAGGAGGAGCTTGCTACCGTCGACGGGGACTTTGGGTTGATCCTTACTGCCGCGAAGTTGGAGTGTGGCTCCTTGCCATGTCCGGGTGAACCCGAAGGACAGGATCCAGCAGCTGGAGAGGATGAGGGCTGATATACCATGGATGTGACACATTTTCATCCATGGTATATAAGTGTTTTACTATCTATATATTATATATTCTATCCTATTAAGTATGTTTTCAGGTTCAGGAGTATCTTGGAGTAAAGTGATGATTATGGAGCATTTAGGAGCTTAAAAGAGATTTCATTCGAGCTGACCATTAGAGGTCGACACGAAGAAGAAGCAATCGTTCGATGCACATCCAGTTCCGTCGATCGATACAGAAGAGAAGCCTCGACGATCGAAGATTATGATCGATCGATGTACATTCTGTACCATCGATAGATGTT
>NC_027754.1:8331713-8370472 GCF_000695525.1 Brassica oleracea var. oleracea | reverse complement strand
GCGCGACTTGGTTCCAGCCGACTTTAAACCCAAGGCTTCACCAAATTACAAGATTACCCCTGACGAGTTTTTAACCTAATAGTTATATACTTGCCTAAGTGTTAGGAGGCAGAGAGTTTTTTTTAGCCACCATTGTATTCTTACTTTCAGAGAGAGAGAGAGAGAGAGTTTTAGGAGAGAAAATCATAGAGAGATTTGTGATTGGAACTCCATTGATTCATCTATTCTATTCTATGCATTTTTTGTCTTTATTTTGTGTCATGAATTGCTTAGCTATGTCTGAGTAGTTTACTTGTTAGATTCATGGTTCAAATAGGTTAGAGGGATTAGCCCCAACTATAGATTTGCTAAGTTGTGATATTCATTGATTGATTATTCATTAATGCTTGTTTTAGCCTCGCTAACTAGAACATGAACCTAGGAACTAGCATGAGTCAAGCATCCTTGATCATCCTGTCCTGAATCTAATCTGGCATGCTAGGACTACTAGAGAAATGCTAACCGCTGATCTAGGAGACTAGTGAGCATTATCAACCTGCGCCTAGGGCTTAACTAGAAGCATCGATCGATATTGTCTTCTGACAATCGATCGATATTTGCGAAAGGTGTATCGATCGATATCCATATAGGATCATCGATCGACAATTTCTTGTGATCAAAAGACAACAGTTGAAATCCAAGATCTAGTTAGTTAACCAGTGAAACATTGTCATCGCTGATCACTGTGATTAAGGAGTTGAGCTCTAATATATCATGCATGCAACTGTTAGGCATCTATAGGATTATAATCTCCAATACCTGAATAGAAACCCTGCATCTAATATCTTCCAATAAGTTACACCCCCAATCATCTTGTTAGTCGAGCAATAGACTTGCTCAATTAGGATTGCTATTTATTTTTAAACCCATAAAACAACAAATACCTAGAATTAATGACTTGACTAGATTTAATAGGTTCCCTAGCTCCTTGTGGATTCGATCCCTAAGTACTTCAACTTAACCTCTTACTTGAGAGAGTAATTCACTCCTTAGGGTTATTTGAGTGGTATCAAGGGGAGCGGTTCCGTGTTTGGACGAGGTGGTGCTTGAAGGTGAGGCGTAAGAGCCCGAAGACGATCATGGTTTGCAGTCTCTTTCGAGAGATAAATTTTTTTATGTATTTGTTGTTTTTGCGTTTTTCACGGCCGAGTGTGGCCATTTTTATGTTTTTGGGACTGGCCGCTTATGGCTTCGAATCCCTGCCGCTTTTGCAGCTTTTAAAATGAATCGAAGTTTATGTTGTTTGAAGTGCGAGTTTTTATTCGTGCGAATGTAGAGGGAAGAGTACGAGTTGTCATCTCGTATCAAACTCTTTTTGTTGGATCGTTGTATTCGACGCTCGTTCTAGATGACAATATTCGAAGAATTAAAATTTTTCGAGAGCGTTTGAATAGGACGAAGAGACATGGTTTAGGATCTCGTATCACTTTTGGATATCATGCCTTTGAGATGTTAGAGACCAGTGTGCTTGGTTTAGGGCAAGACCTAGGTTTACTCCTTTAAGACGACTAATCCTACTTACGTATCCCGTTTCAGTTTCATCCTGATTCAAGACCGGGTAAAGTCCGCAATAGGTTCTCGGCTTATATGACTTGTATGGTTGAAACCGAGCATCTCTCCAAGGGCAATTTTTAAGCCTACTGGAAGTGCTGACCAAAAATTCTGAATTTCTTTTATAGCGCTATTATCCTTGTGTTGGATGTACGAGAGTCATCTCTACGAGATGGCTAAGTCTGTTTAGGACGTTGAGAGTTCGATGTGATCAGCATCGAACTTGATGGTAGGTTTTACTGTTAAAATCTTCGCGAGGGGTACGTGTTAGAGCAATTGTTAATGTGTATTGTAGTTGTAATGAAGGTTTCGAGATGTCTTTTCAAAAAATAGTTTCCTTAGGCGTTTGCGACGTCTCGCGGCGCCTAGGGATAGTATTTTTGCAAGTGTCGTGCTTCGTAACTAACGAATTTGCGGGCTTTGAAGAATTGGATATTGTTTTTCGACCAAGGGTGATTGTAAGATTTTGCTAGATTAGGTGTTGTATTTTGTTTAGAGAAGTTTTTAAAATATCGAGAGTTGGACCAGATATTTATTTTAAATCTTGGGAGTATACTTACCCACTCCCCCCCCCCTTTTTAGAGAGGGGGGCAGCTGAATTTGTCTATCGACAAATTGCCTCTGTACCCCTTTCGGAGATCAAGCCGTCCCGTAGTTCGGTGATTGTTTTTAGTGATAGTATTTTTTGAGATGCATAGCGTTCCAAGTTCTCGGAATTTTTACGCCCCGCATATTAGCTATTTGATACGATCCTGGGCAGACTACTTTTATGACTTTCTAGGGCCCCCCCCCCCAGTTACCTCCAAGTTTTCCCGCATTTGGTTCTGCGGTGTTTTGGAATACTTTTCGTAAGGCCAACTCTCCTTTGTTGAAGTTGCGGTTTTGAACATTCAAGCTGTAGTATTTTTTTGTTGCGTGTTGATAATTCTGAATTCTAATAAGAGCCTGGTCTCGACATTCGTTGATGAGGTCGAGATTAGCTAGCATCATTGCGTTATTTTGTTCCTCCCGTTGGGGTAACAACCTTCTTCGTACCCCGGGGAACTCGACCTCTGTGGGAATCATGCATTCTGTCCCGTATACAAGGGTGAAGGGTGTTTCTCCCGTCGCTCGTCTTGGGGTTGTACGGTGTGACCAGAGTACTCCTTCGAGTTCTTCTGCCCATCGTCCCTTTTTAGCGTCGAGACGTTTCTTAAGTCCGTCCAGGACGGTTTTGTTGATTGTTTCGGCCTGTCCGTTACATTGTGGATACCTGGGAGTCGATTTGTTTAATCGTATCTTCCATCTTTCGCAAAATGTCTCGAACCGAGTAGAGATGAATTGAGATCCGTTATCCATCATGATTTCGTAAGGGACTCTGATGCGCCTCGGATCATAGACTCGGGCCAGGATGTTGCGACCATGGCTGAGCCAGATGATTCTTCGACAAAGAACAAACCAGGATGGATTAATGGTGAGCATACTGATCTAAAACCAGCTGATGAGACTGAGGACGAGCTGGAACCAGCTGAAGAGAGGATGCATGAGCTGAAACCAGCTGAAGTGAGAGTAGATGAGCTGGATGAGCTGAGTGAGCTAAGTGACACTATCTTGGAGCTGAATGAACTAAATGACACTGAAGATGGAGATGGTTTAGTTGTTGGGCGAAATGGACCTTTTTCAGCCCAAAGAAAGATTCATAACAAATTCAATTTGGGTCAGTTTTACACCAAATTCGACCAGACCTTTCCTCAGTCCATTTCAAGCCCATTCTCATTAAGAATACCATGAGGGAGTCAGCAAGGAAGTCTTGGTCGTGCATGGGAAAAAGAATTCAACAAAAATCATTAATTTCGGTTTTTTGTCAAAGTCTTCATTTCTAGTTTCTATGTCTTGTTTTTAGCACATTTTTCTTTGGATTTCTACAACTTGTAATCCTATAAATATGGCCTATGAGCCACGAAATAAAGCAACCTTTTTCCCCCTTTTTATTGAGTTAATCTCCTTTGTTCTTTGTAGAACACTTCTTGTTTCTTGGTGTGGTTAGCTCGAAGTAAACTTCTCTATTTCATTGGACTTGTGCGTCATATCAAGCAACGTATAGAAACCCTTCTTTTGTTGGACTTGTGCGTCATATCAAGCAACAACTGAAGTTTGGTAGTATCTAAAGACTTTCCGCCCCTCTTGTGTCACCGTTCAATCCATCAGTTCTCCCTTTTGGCGAGTTCATATCCCTTAAGTCCGATTGAGTGATCCTTCCCTAATTTAGGGCGTATCAGACTCCGTGTCTGCGGATAATGTTTTTCCATACGAAGTTTTCAACCTGGACATCTTTGATGCTGGCATAAGATTCCGCCTCTAACCATTTTGAGAAAAAGTCAGTGAGGACCAGGAGGAAACGTTTCTGTTTCGAATTGTGAAGAGGATCTACGATATCCATTGACCACTGCATGAAAGGATACGGGGACATGATTGAGGAAAGAACCTCTGCAGGTTGACGGATGGTAGGTGCGTGCCTTTGGCATTTCTCGCATTTCTTTGCGAATTTTTCGCAATCCCCAATCATCGTTGGCCAGTAATAACCGTGGCGTTTGATTTTGACTGCGAGTGACCTGCCGCCAGAGTGGTTTCCGCAGGATACTGAGTGGACCTCTGCCATAAATTTTTGGGCCTTCTCGCCCTCCAAGCATGTCATGAGTGGGCCCGAAAATCTCCATTTGTAAATTTCTCCATCAACAGTGACATATGTCGCTGCCTGGGTTCTAACTTTTCGTGCTGCCCATTTTTCGCCGCGTTCCTCTCTGATTAGGACGCTGCTCACTGCTGTTTCCGATACCGCTATATATAAAAATAGAGGTTCTCCTTCTACTGGTTTTGCGAGAATTGGAGTGGCCATATAATGCTTCAGCTGTTGGAATGCTTTTTCACATTCTTCAGTCCACTCGAACTTCTTGTTCCCTTTCAGAGTATCATAGAACGGCAGACATTTATCCGTTGACCGCAAGATAAAGCGATTGAGTGCCGCGACCCTACCAGTCAACCTTTGGACTTCGCGTTTGGTCCTTGGGGAAGCCATTTCGATTAGTGCGTTAATCTGTTTTGGGTTAGCTTCGATCCCGCGGCAAGTGACGAGATATCCAAGAAATTCCCCCGATGCTACTGCGAACCTCCATTTGGCCGGGTCTAATTTCATGTTATGTGAATTTAACCTTTTGAAACATTTTTCGAGGTGGATGAGGTGGTCTTGTTCATTTTGAGATTTTACGAGCATATCGTCGATGTACACCTCCATTGTTTTTCCGAGTTGTTCGGAGAACATGCGGTTTACGAGTCGTTGATATGTCGCCCCCGCGTTCTTAAGACCGAACGGCATTACCTTGTAGCAATATGTACCCCGATCTGTGATAAACGCGATTTTTTCGCGGTCGTCAGGATTCATCATGATTTGATTGTATCCAGAGAAGGCGTCCATAAAAGATAGGAGTTTGTTCCCTGTCGTGGCCTCCACCAATCGATCGATATGCAGGAGAGGGAAGCTATCTTTCGGACATGCCTTATTGAGATCAGTAAAATCGACGCAGACCCGCCACTTGTCGTTTTTCTTTTTGACTACGACAGGGTTGGCGAGCCTATCCGGATACCTTACTTCCGTTATCGATCCCACTTTGAGTAGCTTTTCGACCTCGTCATTCACAGCTTTCGCGCGTTCTGGTCCCAACTTTTGCCTCTTCTGTTTTACTGGTTTGAAGGTTGGGTCGATGTTGAGTTCGTGACATGTTACATTAATGTTGATTCCTGGCATATCTTCTGCGTTCCAGGCGAACGTGCGGATGTTCTTTGACAAATAGGGCAAGAGTTTGGTTCTTAGAGGCTCGCAGAGGTTAGCTCCGATCTCGACACAACGGTCGGGGAACGTTTCATCTAGGCATACCGAGATTACAGGTTCGCAAGTTGGTTCACACTTCTCGTCCAAAGCCTTGGTTTTTTGTATCTGCCAAAAGATCTTGGTTTCGTCTCCTGCCAAGCTTTCCTTGACAGAAGTTGATTTCTGTTTCTTTTTGGACGGTGCATCTGTGACCAAGCTTTTCCGTTTTAGTTCGGAGGCGAAGCAAACTTGCGATGCCGTAAGGTCTCCCCAGATAGTCTGATTCCGAGTGGTGTTCGATACTTAAGACAAAGATTGTAGGTCGATCTGCTTCCATGGAATTCATCCATGGAGTTCCTACGATCGTGTTGTAGGACGCTGGGCGATCGACGACCAGGAAATCCACGTCCTTTTCCACACTTCCGACTTTTACGCAGAGGTTAATCGAACCGAGAGTCATGGTCGCTTACCCCGAGAGCCCAAGTAGAGGGGACGAAGGTCCCATTATTTGGGATGGATTGATTTCCATTCTCTCGAGGGTGCTCTTGAAGATAATATCAGCCGAACTGCCGGTATCGACTAATATCCTTGCGACATCGATATTTTGGATGGTCAGTTCAATCACAAGGAAATCGTTACGAGGTTTGGCTTGTTTTTCCGTTGCCCGCTCCTCGAATGTGAGGACCCTGCCATCAGTCGAGTCGGTCATAACGTCTTTCGATTGTGCGTGTTGTGGCTGTGAGTTAGATTGATCCGTAACCCCCCTTCCTTCTAGTGCAAAATTATAGGAACCGAATTCACACCATCGATTTCCATTCAAATTAGAAAGGTTAGGAAAACCCTAATTTCCCAGAGGTCTCGGATATCTGCTAAACCACACGCCAAGCAATCAGAACACGAAAGTAAAGACGAAAAGAAATAAGAAATCGTAAAAATAAGCAAAAGGAGTCTTATTCTGAATTCGCGTATGAGCGTTACAACAAGGTTGAAGCCTCGGCTATGAGAGCTGTCGGCGAGATTCCTAGTTCTAACAACCTAAGATTGCAAAACCTAGTTGAGTCGCAGGTCGAAATAACAAACATGGAAAGTTGCCTAAATGCTCTAAGTGCTAAGTTTGCTCTGAAAAATTTCTCCTTTTGTGCCTCTCGCCTAGAACTCCTTATATATTCCCTCCAAGGTCGATTTTAGCTTTCCTGTTATGCGCTTTGGCCGACTTTAGCATCTTTCGGAAATATTCCATTTTCCTCGATCTTCGTAATTATCTTTGGAAACTTAACATTTATCTTCGGAAATTTAACATTTATCCTTTCTTTCGGATAAAATATAAACCGTCGTAGTACTGATGGGCTTTTACCGAATAAAATCGTAAGTGAGCTCTTAGTCCCATTTTAGGCCTCTTTGGGCCGTTCTTGGACTTATCGGGTTTATTACGATTTTCGAATAAGTTACCACAGTTTTTATCGTAATGTCTCGACGAGAACTCCACTTAGGATGAAGTAAGGGACAGTATAGCCGTAGTTCGTAAGAGGTCGTATCGAGGTTTAGACGAGAGTGCATGAATTGGCGTCGTCCCGACAGTTTCGGGTTAGATCGGCGTTTCGGGACAGACCACTCGACGTCGAGTGGTTCGATGGCCAGACCACTCGACGATCGTCGAGTGGTTCGATGGTCAGACCACTCGACGATCGTCGAGTGGCCTGCTTGGGCCGACCACTCGATGATCGCCGAGTGGCCTACTTGGGCCGGCCACTCGACGATCGTCGAGTGGTTCGATGCTCGGACCACTCGACGATCATTGAGTGGTCTGTCAGTTCGGTCTGGTTGCTCCAAGCATGTTTTTAGACGACTGGTCATTTCGGTGTTTCGGATAAGTCTTTCAAAGTATTTAAAAATCGAAATCTTTATGAAAAGCTTTCCCGAAATAGTATCCTTAACCATTGATTTTGAGATAACCATTTTTGACCCCAACAGTTTTCTCTTAATCTTCGAATGCATGATTATCTGGTTATAGCCGGAGAAATCATCCATTAATCTTATCAGCTGATGCCCCGCTGTGGCATCAAAAAGCTTGTTGATATGAGGACGGGGGAAAGGATCCTCCGGGTAGGATTTGTTGAAGTCTGTAAAGTCTATACATACTCGCCATTTCCCATTCTTTTTATGGACAACTACCACGTTGGTGAGCCATTCTGGATACTTCACCTCCCTCATAAATCCGGCGTCTAGCAGGTTCTTGACTTCCTCGTTGATGATCACATCCCTCTCGGGGGCAAATTTTCTTCTTTTCTGCCTGATGGGCTGATGGGCTGATGTGTGGGGTCGACTTGCAACCTGTGTACAATAATCTAGGGGTCGATTCCTGACATGTCTACATGGGACCAGGCAAAGATGCCGGAGTTAGATCGGAGAAAGTCGATTAACCTCCATCTCAACCTTGTGGTGAGGATGGAGCCTATCTTGAGGTTCTGGGTCGAGTTTTCTTCAATTAATGACACTTCATCCATTTCTTCAACCTCTGGTTCTTCCGCATGCAAAGCCAGAGGCTCCTTCTGTAATTGCTATAAAGCTTCGGTTTTTTCCTTCAGGGTGGTCTGATAGAAGGACCGGGAATTTTCTTGATCTCTCTTGATTTCCTTTATGCCCAAGGGTAAGAAATTTGACCATCTGGTGGAGTGTCGAAGGATGACTTGCATGTTGACTACTATGAATTTAGTCGACATATTGATCCTTCAGTGTACACTGGGAGTGTGACTTCTCCAGTAGTTTGTTCGACCTCTCCGCTTAATCCCACGAGCGGGTTGACTTTTCGCGTTAGGGCGTCTTCCGCTTGCCCCAGATCGTTGTAAGTAGTTTAGTGATATACCATGGATTTTACCTATTTTTAGCCATGGTATATAGGTATTTTAGGAAGTATGTATTATGTTTTGGAGTCTTTTTAGTATATTTACAGGTTCAGGAATGTTTTGGAGGAAAGTGGTGATTTTGGTGCATTTTGGAGATAAAATGAGAAGAAGCCCGTAGCTGACCATCGAACTAGTCCAAAGGTCGACATTCAGAGATAAACATCGATCGACACACATCCTGTGCCATCGATCGACAGTGAAGTGCACAAGATCCGACTAGGTTTTCAGCCGACGTAAATCCCAAGTCACAACACATTTACAGAAATACCCCTGGCCGATTTTAACCTAATATTTATGTGCTCTGCCATTGTTTTAGGCAACACACGCTTTCATACTTTCTACTTTTCACAGCAAACAATACTTAGGGTTTTAGTGGTTTTGGAGAGAAGATCCAAGACTCCTTTAGAGATTTGTATTGGAACTCCAGTATTTCTAACTTTATTCTATTTATGCATTTTATTCAGTCTATGTTTATGAATTGCTTTTTTATGTCTGAGTAATTCATCTGTTTGATTTAGGGTTCAAATAGGTTAAGAAGGATTAGCCCAGAATATATAATTGCTAAGGTGATAAATATCTTTCAAAGAATTGTGGTTAATGCATGTGTTCTAGAGTAGCTAACTAAAACCTTGAACTTAGGATTGTTGACAACTACGACAGTAGGTTCTGCACCAGAATTAATTCCTTTGCGATAGTATTGCTAGAAACAAGCGAAAGCTGATTTAGACAATACTAGTGAACCTATCGATCATCTCGTTAAGGCCTGTCTAAGAGAACATTGATCGACGTTCGATCCGTATCAACAAGCGACATCTGAGATATTGGACTTAGTCTAACCATAAGAATCACATGCGAAAGCTGGATATCTTTGCACTAGAAGTTGAGTTCTAGGATTGACAACCTAAATATTCTATACCTCTATAATCCTAATTACCTGAAAAGAAATCCTAGATCTATCGCGTTTCAATAACTGTTTACAAACCTCAAACCAATGAACTGAAATACTACCTTGTTCGCCTTGCTTGCTATTTACTGTTTTAATAATTTACCTAGCTTAATCACTGCTGATTAGGATCTATTGTGTGCCCTAGCTCCTTGTGGATTCGATCCCTAAGTACTACAATTGAACCACTTATTTGAGAGAGTAAATCACTATTTAAGGTAATTTGTGTGATATCAGATTTATCACTATTGTCGGGGAGCTTTGATCGCCATTAGTTCTTATCTAGTTAGATTTAATCTAGTTTTTTCTACTGTTCACAAAAACTGATAAAATATTTTCTTAATTTCTTTTAGGTGCATGCCCAACAGTACTAGAAGAAACAAGGAAAAATCACTGTTATTCTCAGACCATGCACTCTTGGAACGCACGATCCGCAAAGAAAAGAGAACATATCGATCGAAAACAACATGAGTTCGTCGACTGATACTTCTCAGCAAACATCGACCGATCCTACTAATCCGTTGAATGAAAGTTGTGAGCTACCGCTGATCGACACTTCCAACAGAACATCGATCGACACCCGTCCGCGAGACATGGTTGCGACCCTTATCTTAGTGCCAGATGAGAATGGAGACCTGCATGACCAGGAGGGTCATCTGCGTAATGCAGCAGGTCAGAGGTTAGATGATCAGAGGATGTAATTCCTGATCAAGATGTTGATATCGCTGCAGCTTCTCAAGCTGTAGAAGAGGCTGCTCGACCCAGAACGTTGGATGTTTACAACCGTCCAGATCAGTACTACACCAACAGATCTGCTATTCGTCCTCCAGCTATCCAGAGGAACGATTTCGAGCTGAAACTCTGTACTTTACACTTGTGGCGCAAACACCATATTGTGGTCTATCACACGATCATCCTATGGACCAACTTGAGTGGTTCGAGGATCTGGTTTCTGCCATTAAAGCCAATGGAGTCCCTGAGGACTATCTCTTTTGCAAGCTCTTCTAGTTTTCACTGTCTAGAGAAGCTTCGCGCTGACTTAAGCAGTTACCACCAGGATCTCTTACATCCTGGGCTGACATCAAGAATGCGTTCCTGTGTAATTTCTTTGATGAGTCACGAGCTGAGGACTTAAAGAGAAGATTGCTACATTCACACTTGAGCCTATAGAATCATTCAGAAGCTCTTAGATCAGATTCAAGTCCTATCAGAGAGACTGTCCACACCATGGCTTCAACGAAGTGTAACTGCTCAGCACTTTCTTCAGAGGTATCGTGCTGGCATATCAGATGTCTCTGGACACTGCTAGTGATGGAAACTTCAACACTAGGAATCCAGAAGAGGCTGAGAGACTGATTGAGAACTTGGCATCCAACAATAGCACCAAGAACACTGATTTTGAGAGGAGAAAATCGGCCACCCTAGGAAAGGAGGAAATAGACGATGTTAAGGCTAAGCTGGACAGTGTTCACAAGCTTCTCAAGAAGCAGGTTAGCGTTACAGAGGATGTAGAAGTTGTAGATGTCAACAGTGAAAAAGATTTCGAGGAGGTTGTGAACTTCATCAATGGTACTGGTTTTCATAATCAGAAACCTGGAAATCAAAGTAGAAAAATAAACTCTTATGGCAATGGACAGAGGAGTAACTTCAACTAGAGTTCACAGTACCAGAAACCCTACAACAACAACTTCAACAACATCAACAACAAAACTTATGGAAATTCTTCCTATTAGAGCGTACCACCACAGAGTCAAGAGAACAAGATAGAAACAATGATTGATCAGGTTCTTGAGGGCCAGCACAAGCTGATGGTGAATGTCAATGGGAAGATAGATGCTGTCTACACTGAGCTGAATGCAAAGTTTGAAACTTTGAATACACATTATGGGAACCGAAATTCGCACTGTCTGTTTAAATTAGGAAATTTTGGAAAACCCTAATTTTTCAAAGATCTCGGATATCTGCTAAACTACACGCCAAGCAATCAGAAACACGAAAATATAGACGAAAAATATGAGAATTGAAAAGAGAGCAAAAGGTGTCTTATTCCGAATCTACATATGAGCGTTACAACAAGGTAAGAGCCTTGGCTACAAGAGTTGTCGGCGAGATCCCTAGTTCTAGCAACCTAAGACTGCGAAAACCTATTTAAGTCGCAGCTCGATAACAAAAACAGAAAGTTGCCTAAATGCTGCAACCTAAGACTGCGAAAACCTAGTTAAATCGCAGCTCGATAACAAAAACATAAAGTTGCCTAAAAACAAAAAAAAAGTTCTCTCTTTGTGCCTCTCGCCTTAGAATCCTTATATGCTCCCTCCCAGGTCGGTTCATGCTTTCCTTTTCTGCCTTTAAGCCGACTTATCATCTTGCGGAAATATTCCATTTTTCCCGATCTTCATGATTATCTTCAGAAACTTGACATTTATCTTTCGAAACTTGACAATTATCTTTTCTTGCAGACAAAGCGTAAACCATCATAGTGTCTCTGGGTTCTTTCCTTTTTAAAATCGTAAATGGGCTTCTAGTCACGTTTTAGGCCTCTTTGGGCCGGTTTTCGATTCGACGCGTTTGTTAAATTTTTTCGGCAAAAACAAGTTTTCGCGGTTTTTATCGTATAGTCTCGATGATAACTCCGATCGAGGTGGAGTGAGAGGTGGTACTGCCGTGGTTCATAAGAGATAGCACTGAGGAGTAGGCGAGAATGCACGGATTCGTAACATCCCGGTCGTCATACGTCAATCAGCGTTCGGGACTAACCGGTCGGCATATGGAGACCTATTCGGTTAATGGACCGATCGCCGTATGACCACCAGATTGGACGTACGACCGGTCTCCATATGCCGACCAGTTCGTACGCTCGACCGTCTCCATATGGCGACCGTTTTGGACGCTCGACAGGTCGCCATATGCCAACCGGTTCAGACGCTCGACCGGTCGCCATATGGGGACCGGTTCACGTGCTCGACTGGTCGCCATATCATAAAGTCTAAAAGATAACTCCGATCGAGGTGGAGTGAGAGGTGGTACAGCCGTGGTTCATAAGAGATAGCATTGAGGAGTAGGCGAGAATGCACAGATTCGTAACATCCCGGTCGTCATACGTCAATCAGCGTTCAGGACTAACCGGTCGGCATATGGCAACCCGTTCAGTTAACGGAACATTCACCGTATGGTGACCGGATTGGACGTTCGACCGGTCACCATATTGCGACCAGTTTGGATGCTCGGTTCGTCTGCTCGACCGGTTCGGACGCTAGACCGGTCTTCGTATAGCAATCGGTTCGTGTGTTCATTTGGTTGTTCTCTTGAGCGTGTTTTCGGACAATTGGTTCTAGGTTCGGTGTTGCGGGTAAGACTATTTAAGAATTTACCGTAAAGGTCTTTGTTAAAGGTTTTTATGAAAATTACTTTTCTGAGGAATATTTTTCCAGGGACATTCATGTGTTAATTTCGTCGTGACCGGTTTTGACCCCAGCAGTTAGCCCCTAACACGCTAGAAACATGGATTGTCGATGCGAGGTTCTAGCGTGACTTGGGGCCGTATAAGACCGTAGATTGATGTATGAATAAGAATCTTTGATTTTAGAATTTTGGTAGGAGTATCCTGAGATTTTTACGTGATGAAAGAGTTTTTTCGAGGTTTTGTAGAAGTTCTTTATTGCGCTTTCTTATTATTGTAAAAGTTTTGTAAATATCGAGTATAACAGCATATATTTTAAAACGTGGAAGTAAACGAGTATATGTATACATACCCACTCCCCCCCCCTTTTGGAGAGGGAGAAAGCTGAACTCGTCTTTCGATAAGCTGCCGACGTACCCCTTTCGAGGATCAAGCCATCTCAAAGTTCTGTTGCGACCGCGAGTGTGTTTACTTGTTTTCGACGGCTGCGTTGATCGCTTTAGTCGTGGCGACTGTAGCTGGACGGGCGGCTTTTCCCGGGTTTGTCTCCTCCTGTTGGGTAAGGGCGCCGGTCATCGTAGCCTGCTGGTTTGAATCCATCGCTAGAGATGATGTATCGTCTCTTTTCAAAGCGTTTTCAGCCGAAGGCTGAGTTATCTTCGTCTGTTTTGCCTTCGCCGTTGCAGTGACTGCGACTTGTCTCAGCTTATGCTCAGCAAGAAAACAAAGTCGCGACTGCTTTTGACATCTCCAGATTGCAGTGATTCCGCTCTGAGTCGGAAACTTGATGCCCAAATGGTAGGTAGATGGGACTGCCTTCATAGCTTTGAGCCAAGGTGTTCCTATGATGACATTCTAGGTGGCTGTATGATCGATAATCGCGAAGTCGACGATTTTCGTATCATCTTTTGCCATGACTGGGAGTTTGATCGATCCGAGGGTCATCGACGTTATGCCTGAAAACCAATTAATGGTTTTGGCGTTGGTACGACTTCTTCGAGCTCCACATTCATCCTCTTAAGAGTATCACTGAAGATAACATTGACTGTGCTTCCCGTGTCGACGAGGATTCTAGCGACCTCTAGATCTCGTATAACGGGATCTATGACGAGTGGGTCGCTGTGGAGCTGTTCAATTCCACCAGCTTCTTCTTCTTCGAAAGTGATTGTATTTTTCTGAATGTTTCGGGGTGGAGACCAGGTTGCCCAATTTGCGCTGGATTTGGCTTTTCGCTGGTAAGATTTGATGGCCGAGACTATATCGTTGCAGTACTGTTGGGGTCAAAATCGGTCACGACGGAATCAATGTCGGAAATCTCCCGGGAAATGTTCTCTTTGAAAAAGAAGGATAAAATTCAAAAGAATGGAGAAGTGTTGCCCATGGGCTCGGACAATGGATCCTGGACAGCGAATCACTCATCGTCCAACCCACCAAATGAGAGAGTTGGACCGAGCAAGCCGTCCAACTCGCCAAATGGGCGAGTTGGACCGAACATGTTGCCTTCACCCCATTCTCATAGCATCCTCTTCTCTGATCAGATCGAACTGACTCTCGTTTCGTCTCGATTGGAGTCACCATCAGAACTTTACAGTTTGGAAACCGCAAAGAACTCGTTCTCTCGAAGGAAATTTGGACTTCTTGTGTAAAACGGCAACGGTTAACTGAACACCTCGAACTGCCTACGCTATACGAGAAGTTTGGATGTTCTTCGAAATTGACGTGGTTTCAAAAATACTCTTTATATAAAATCATAAAAACGCTTAGGTCGGAGAACGGCCCGAAAGGGTCCAGAACCCGGCAAAAAGCCCACTTGTGATCTTATGTGAAATCGAGCCCAAATCGTTATGATGGTTTATCCCTTTATGCAGGAGAAGATAAATGTCAAGTTCGGAGGATAAATGTGAAGTTTCCGAAGATAAACATGAAGATCAAGGGAAAATAAAATATTTCTACAAAGCGATAAACTCGACCGAGGGCAGAAAATGAAAGAGCAAACTACCTCTTGAAGAGTATATAAGGATGTCGAGGTTGGAGGCATAAGGGGACGTGAATTTTCTACTCAGAGCAATACTTAGCACTTAGAGAAATTTAGGCATACTTTCCGTTTTTGTTATCGAGCTGCGACTCAACTAGGTTTTCAAGTCATACGTTGCTAGAACTAGGGATCTCGCCGACAGCCCTTGTGTCCGAAATCTCTTACCTTGTTGTAACGCTCAAACGCAGATTCGAAATAATAAGCCTCTTGCTCTCTTTTCGATTCCTTATATTTATTTTTCGTCCATACCTTCGTGTTCTGATTGCTTGGCGTGTGGTTTAGCAGATATCCGGGACCTCTGAGAAATTTAGGGTTTCCTAACTTTTCTAATTTAAACGAAAATCGACAGTGCGAATTTCGGTTCCCACAGTTTGGCACTAAAAAGAGGGGGGGGGGGGACAGATCAATCTAACTCTCAGCCACCGACGCTCGATCAGACATGTCAGGTAATGATCTTTACAACCAATAAACTCGCGACGACAATACCGTCGAAAACAACGCCGTCGACGACAACGTTAGAAAACTCCAGCAGCAAACGTTACCTCGGTTAACTTCAACACAGGAGCGTTCGAGGAGGTTTAGAAGATGTTCTCGGCTTTTGAAAAGAAGTCGGAAGAACGGTACAAGGTCATTAGTTCTCTCGCTAAACAGGTCAAAAACCTAACAACAAGAATCAGGGCCGTCCTTCCGCGCGGAACAACCCGAGTCCACGGAAGAAGCCTCGATTTTGCAACTCCTTTGGACTGGTCCGACAACGCGCTGAGGAAAACGTCCGGGCAAAACCCAGAAGAAATCACTCCTGCACCAACGCGGAAAAACCCAGGAGATCTTCCCCCTATCGTGGAAGACAAAGTGGAAGGAGAAATCGGGCGTGTTGATGTGGATTCTAGCAGCCAGTCCGAACCTACGGACGAAGACGCAGACATGCATCCGCGTCGCACAAGGAGCCGTGCTGCTCAAGAAGAAGAAGCTATCTTCTGGGACGAACAAGAAGAACTGGCCGAGGAGCAGACTCGGAACTCTTGCGGCAAATGCCGACAAAGTTGGAAACCTGCTAGCGAGAAATCCCAGATCCGCGAACTTCGCGATCATCTCATGAAAACGGTTGCAGAAGTCAAAGCGGTGAAATCTAAGATTCACCACGCCACAAGCACCGCGCCCGAGATCGATCTGGTGCTCGAGGAATCTCGAAAAACGCCCTTTATTAACCACATCAGCGGAACTAGGGTTTCGGATCCTGGAAAGATCAAGGTAACGCCTTACGACGGTACGACCGATCCAAGGGCACACCTGCAGGCTTTCCAGATCGCAATGGGGAGAGCTAAATTCAGAGATAGCGAAAGAGAAGCCCGCGAATGCCGCCTCTTCGTCGAAAACCTCTAAGGAGTAGCACTCGAATGGTTCTCTCGCCTGAAGCGAAATTCCATCGGAAGCTTTCGCAAATTCGCCTCAAATTTTCTCAAGCAGTATTCTATGTTCATAGACCGAGAAACCTCCGATAAAGCCACGGACTACATAATCATCGAAGAAGAGACGAAAGTCTTGCCGCAAAAACAGAGGCTCATGAAGACATCGTCGAAGGATCCCGAGTCGGATCAGAAACCTAAAAGGAAAAACCCTCGTAACGACAAAAATGTCCATCACAGGGAATACGAGACCCAGGGAGCGCATAACTACGCCATCAACTCCGGACAGGAGCAAGGCCGGATGACGGGTAATACATGGACCCGAAATCCGAATTACGACGAGAACGCCTTATGCTACTTTCACCAGGCCCGCTGCCACTCGACCATAAACTGCAAGGTTCTCGGTGACAGGTTGGCTGCAAAGCTGCTCGTGGGAGAACTCGCCAAAGTATCTAGCGTAAAAGATCTCGTCCGCGATTCAGACCGCCCTCTGAGAAACGATAAGGCCCCTCAAACGGAGAACACTCTCCAAGGGAACCAATCAGGAGAGAAGCGCGGGAGAAGAGCAATAACAATAGTCGCCACAGAGTCAATATGATCATCAGAGGATCGCAATACTGCAGCGATACCATCTCCGCCATCAAAGCTTATGAGCGCAAGGCTGAGACAAGCGCAAATTCGCTAACCTTTTCTGCACCTAGCGACTTCCCGAAAGGAGTGATCACTTTCGACGAAGAAGAGGCCGGCGAAATCTATCTCGTGATAAGAGATCTCGAGGTCGCGAGAGTTCTCATCGACCCGGGTTGCACGGTCAATGTCATCTTCCGCGATACTCTTAAAAGGATGAACGTCGAGCTAGGAGAAGTCATACCATCTCCCAATCCGCTAACCGGTTTCAAGGGCACGACATCTATGACTCTCGGATCGATCAAACTGCTCGTTGCAGCGAAGGAAGTCACGAAGATCATCGATTTCGCAGTCATTGACCACCCGACCATCTACAACGTTATCATGAGCACACCTTGGCTAAACGCCATGAAAGCAGTGCTGTCAACTTATCACTTAGGCATCAAACTCCCAACTCATAATGGAATCAACGGATCTGGGGATCTCAGATACAGTCGAGACGCTGCTTCCTGGCCGAACACAAGCTACAGCAATTCATGACCATCGCAATGGTCAAGCCCAAACAGGCAAAGCCCAAACGGGCAAAGCTAACTCAGACATCAACTGAAAACGCTTCAAAAAATACGATCCCGAATTTTCAACTCAAGCAACGATCAAAGAACAACCAGTTTCAGAGCCTAACTCTTGTACCCAACCGGAGGAAACAATCCCGGTACGAGACGTCGATCTTGCAACTAACGCGACTGACGCAGCAGCCGAGTAAACACACTCGCACAACAAGCAGAACTACGAGATGGCTTGATCCCCGAAAGGGGTACATAGGCAGCTCGTCCAAGGAAGAGTTCAGCTATCCCCCCTTTCCAAAAGGGGGGGGGGAGTGGGTACATATACGAATACTCGTATATTCCCGCATTCTAAAAATATTTGCCTTGTACTGAATATTTTTGAAACTTTTTCGGCAATAAAGACTTCGTTAACATCTCTCTTATCACAGAAAAGCATCAAGAGATATTTGCGAAAAAAGTAAATCGAGAACACAAGTAGCAGCGAGCATAACAGAGGGAACTCTTTCTCTCCGCTCTGTTTACCGCTGGTTGATTAATATGTTCCGCTCGAAAAATGAATATGTCATCCTCTCAAAAAAACCTACAAAAAACGTTTCGCGACTAGATCATAACGAAATAACCTTCGTTAAAACTCCATGAGTTATTCCAAGGAAATCTCGCCAAAGATCGAATCAAAGCAGAAACGCGTCCCGTAAATTCTGCGGAAACATCGCTACTTTGACATCTCCGATTTACTATCTTCGTAGAGCGCTGACTTCTACATTTCACCTCCCTCGGATACATTCCAGCCAAAAATAACCTCACGACTGACCCCATATGGTTTCTGCATCAGGCCTCTTAGGCATCGTCTCCCTCAGACAAAAATGAAATGATTTTCATAAGACTATAGGTAACATTATACGAAACGTTCATCGTATAACTGAAACCTAAACTGGAGAATCGTTTTCTACGACTATCGGTCATCTTAACACGGATAACACCGGTAGACTCACCCTATAATTTCGAAAGTGCTCTTTGCCCCTCGGTCAATTACGCATCCCAGTGAAATTCTGAACCAGAATTCGGTGTCCCCTTTTAAGGACAATCGTAAACTAACATGACCTTAGTGTTAACACGAAAGTACCATAGTCTACAACGCCCTTGGCTATCCGAGTGAACACATCCTCCACGCCAATCCAAAGTATTTAAGCAACCATCTCTCCATCACTTAACGACAATCTGCGATTTGTCTAAAAACGTCATGTAAGAAAATAATTATCGTACCATAGTCGGAAATCATATGATAAATTCTACATAACTAAACTCAGTCCCAACAACCAAACGGTTAATGGAAAACCTAAACTCGTCGACAATCGACCAAATTCAACACGTTCCACAATTCACTTTAAGCCCACTACGTTTTATCCACAACACACGGCATGTAAGGAAAACTCGTAACAGAGCTCCTAGAGCCGTACGAAACATCCTCAAATACACACGAAATAGATCTCGGAAAGCCAACACTTCACAAAGCACTATGAAGGAAAACGTTTCTTCCCAGAGACAAATTTACGCGACCCCTCGGTCCTAATCCCTCGATTGCAAATCAAATTATTAGCATCTAAACAGGAACAACAATTTTGGCTGCCAACATCTGTAGACAAAGAAAAATATTTCTCAAACGCAGGGTTAAGACTAAAATACCTTGCAATATCGCGAAACATCTTCAAGCCAAAAAAAAATCAATCGTCAGCATTGCGAGACGTTACAGACGCCTTAAGAACCATTTTTTGACAAAATTACCTTCCTCGATAAAGGCACCTTCTTTGAAGACCAAACAGTCATACGCACTACCATCTTCCCAAACATGTATTCTTCGCGAAGGCTCAAAAACGGTAATATCTACCGATAAGTTTGTTGCTGATCACAAAAGATTCTTAACGTCCTAAACAGAGTAAGCCATCTCATAGAGATAGCTCCCGTACACCCGACACAGGGGTAATAGCACTATATAAAAAATCCAAAATTTTGGTTTGGACTTTCGGGAGACTTAAAAATTGTCCTCGAAGAGATGCTCGATTCCTACCGTACAAGTCACGTAAGCCGAGAACATATCGCGGACTTTAAAGCGGGACGGAATCAGGTTCAAAAGGATACGGGAAACGTAAGTCGAAATAGTCATCGCAACCCTTAAATCCGTGATTAGTCCTAGGTCTTGCCCTAAACCCAGAACACTGGTCTCTAACAACTCTAGGCATGATATTAAAGATACGAGATCCTAAAACATGTCTCTTTGTCGATATTTGCGCGTTTATGAGACTCCTCGAACACAAGTCTTCGGACCTTCTCATCTTATGTAACGACAAGTATCACGATCCGCAGAGTTAGAAATGAGATGACAACTCACACTTTATCTCTCGTCTCCGCGTATGGCCTCTCTATACGTTTTTAAAAGGAGATAACCCACCGAAAAAAAACAAAAACAGCCAGCAAGGCTACTCTCGAGGCCGACAAAGGTCCGATATAGAATGCCATCGGCAGCAACATGCCCGATAATCTCTACATGATACACAACTAGACCGTAAAGGTCTCACTGGAAAACTGGTCGTAAGAGACTTAACACCAAAACGAACTACAAAATGCTTGATCCCCTCAACAAGGGTACGTAGCAAGCCTTTTCAAGGCGCAGCCCCAATCTTACCGCACTCCACTTTTAGTAGAGTGAACAGACCACTTCCAACCATTAATTTGCCTAACTTACTTGACCTGCCTAACCGCTCGCAAGTAGATCGCAAAAATTCTAGCGAGCTGGGGGGTAACTGTTGGGGTCAAAATTGGTCACAACGGAATCAATGTCGGAAATCTCTCGGGAAATGTTCTCTTTGAAAAAGAAGGATAAAATTCAAAAGAATAGACAAGCGGGAAAAACTAAGTAAAGTTTCGTAACGATTCCGAAAAGGATTCACGAAGTAAGTCTTCAAGAAAGGTTGCTCAAGGCCTCGGACAACAGATTCCGGACAGCGAAACACTCATCGTCCAACCCACAAAACGGGAGAGTTGAACCGAGCAAGCCATCCAACTCGCCAAATGGGCGAGTTGGACCGAGCAAGCCGTCCAACTCGCCCATTTGGCGAGTTGGACCGACCAAGCCATCCAACTCGCCAAACGGGCGAGTTGGACCAAACATGTTGCCTTCGTCCCATTCACATAGCATCCTCTTCTTTGATCCGATCGAACTGACTCTCGTTTCGTCTCAATCGGAGTCACCATCGAAACTTTACAGTTTGGAAGCCGCAAAGAACTTGCTCTCTCGAAGGAAATTCGGACTTCTCGTATAAAACGGCAACAGTTAACTGAACACCTCGACCCGCCTACGGTATACGAGAAGTTTGGATGTTCTTCGAAATCGACGTCGTTTTAGAAATGCTCTTTCTATAAAATCTTAAAAACGCTTAGGTCGGAGAATGGCCGGAAAGGGTCTAGAACGCGGAAAAAAGCCCACTTGTGATCTTATGCGAAATCGAGCCCAAATCGTTATGACGGTTTATCCCTTTATGCAGGAGAAGATAAATTTCAGGTTCGGAGGATAAATTTGAAGTTTACGAAGATAAACTCGACCGAGGGCAGAAAAGGAAAGAGCAAACCGCCTCTTGAAGAGTATATAAGGATGTCGAAGTTGGAGGCACAAGGGGACGCAAATTTTCTACTCATAGCAATACTTAGCACTTAGAGCAATTTAGGCATACTTTCCGTTTTTGTTATCGAGTTGCGACTCAACTAGGTTTTCAAGTCTTAGGTTGCTAGAACTAGGGATCTCGCCGACAGCTCTTGTGGCCGAAGCCTCTTACCTTGTTGTAACGCTCAACGCAGATTCTGAATAATAAGCTTCATGCTCTCTTTTCGATTCCTTGTATTTATTTTTCGTCCATACTTTCGTGTTCTGATTTCTTGGCGTGCGGTTTAGCAGATATCCGGGACCTCTGGGAAATTTAGGGTTTTCTAAATTTCCTAATTTAAACGGAAATCACCAGTGCGAATTTCGGTTCCCACAAGTACTGTAATCCTCTGATGATCATGTTTACCCTGCGACGATTGTTATCGTTACCTTTGTCGTCTTGTCTCCTTCCGTGTTTGTCTCCTGACTGGTTCCCCTGAGAAGAGCTTTATGGGGACAAGTTTTTATCAGTCTTTGGAGGACGGTCGGTCTCGCGAGCGAGATCCTTTATGCTGGTCACCTCGTAGAGCTCTCCAGCGAGTAATTTTGCGGCCAGCCTTGCCCCAAGGACTTTACAGTTGATGGTAGAGTGACCACGGGTCTGGTGGAACTCGCAGTAGATGTTCTCGTCGTAACCTGGATTTTGAGTCCATGTGTTTCACGAGGTCCTGCCCTGCTCGGAGTTTATCGTATAGTTATGCGCTCCTTGGAGCTCTTCTCCTTCGTGATGGATGTACTTATTGTTACGAGAGTTCTTCTTTTTAGACTTCTGGTCTGAAGTCGTATCTTTCGAAGACGTTTTTGTCGGCTTATGCTTTTGCGACATGACTTTTGTCTCCTCCTCGATGATGTTAGTCAGTTGCCTTGTGGAGAGCGTCATGGATCGTATGTGGCTTGTCGAGGGTTATCCATTTTCTGAACTTCGACTTGTACCAAAGCGTTTTTCTGAGCACGTCTATGGCCACCTTATCGCTTATTCCGCTAACCTTTGTCATGACCAGCTGAAACCTGCTCATAAAATTTGGGGAGAGGCTCGTCTTCTCTCTGGGAAAGACTACAGAGGTCGACCTCAGAGGTTTCTTAATCTATGAACATAGAATAATGTTCGAGAAATTCCGATGCGAGTTGGCGAAAACTTCCGATGGAGTTTCGCCTGAGGCGAGGGACCCATTCGAGTGCCGCTCCTTCCAGGTTTTCGACAAAGAGGCGGCAGTAGCCGGCGTCCCTCTCGCCTTCCTTAAGTCTAGCCCTTCCCATCATGATCTTGTAGATATCCCTTAGGATCAGTTGTGCCATTGTAAGTTGGCACCTTGATCTTTCCAGTGTCAGATACTTTTGTCTCGGTGGTGCGAGTCGTGAAGGGCGTTTTTCACGCTTCCTCAAGCAAATGATCGATTTCAGGGGCGACGCTGGTAGTGTAATGGATATGGGATTTCACTGCCTTTACTTCCACAGCAGTCTTTGTTATGTAAACGCGAAGGTCGCGAATGTCAAGATTTTCGCCAGTAGTTTTTCGACCACGTTGGCGTTTTCTGTGAGTGATCTCGGCCTGCTCTTCGGCCAGCTTTTCCTGTTCAACCCAGAAGGTATTGTCCTCTTCTTCCGTCATGGGTTTACTGAACGGAGAGTCTTCTCGAGCCGTACGGCTTCTTGTTCTTCTCGGATGCATGTCAGCTTATTCTTCCGAATCATTGGAATTGTCGCTGGGATCCAGGTTGATTTGCCCGACTTCGTTATTCTTTGTATCCTTTGCGGGAGATGAAGGGTTTTCAGAGTTCTGGTTTTCGACAGGGGTATCTTCACTAGGGTTTTGTCCCGAAGGAATCTCCCGCGAAGTTCCAGGCCTACCGAGTGGAGTAGCGAAGTCGAGTCTTCTTCCGCGAACTTTTGTGGTTCCGCGAGGAAGGACTGCCCGGGTCCTTGCTGTCAAGGTTTCAAACTGTATAGTCAAGGAGCCTACGAGCTTAATTTGTTCTTCTGACCTCTTCTCATAGGCGGAGAAAATCTATTTAAACTCCTCAAGAGCCGCGGCGTTGGCTTTTGCGTTGGCCGCCGAGATCTCCGCTGCTGAAGTGTTGAGATTTTCATTTCTTCCTCCGTTGAGTGGATACCATCATGCAGGTTGTTCAGGTCGTCGGTTGACATGTCTGATCGAGCGTTTGTGGCCGAGAGTTAGATTGATCTATATCGTCCCCCTCCTTCTAGCGCCAAACTGTGGGAACCAAAATTTGCACTGTTGATTTCTGTTTAAATTAGGAAAGTTAGGAAAATCCTAATTTCCTAGAGGTCCCGGATATCTGCTAAACCACACGCCAAACAATTAGAAACACAAAAATATAGACGAAATTATGAGAATTGAAAAGAGAGCAAAAGGTGTCTTATTCTGAATCTTCGTATGAGCGTTACAACAACGTAAGAGCCTTGGCTACAAGAGCTGTCGGCGAGATCCCTAGTTCTAGCAACCTAAGACTACAGAAACCTAGTTGAGTCGCAGCTCGATAACAAAAACGGAAAGTTCTAAGTGCTAAGTTTGCTGTGAAAAAGTTCTCTCTTTGTGCCCCTTGCCTTGGACTTTTTATATGCTCCCTCTTAGGTCGGTTTATGCTTTCCCTTTCTGCCCTTAAGCCGACTTATCATCTTGCGGAAATATTCCATTTTTCTCGATCTTCATGATTATCTTTAGAAACTTGACATTTATCTTCGAAAACTTGGCATTTATCTTTTCCTGCGGACAAAGCGTAAACCATCATAGTGTTTGTGGGTTCTTTCCTGGTTAAAATCCTAAGTGGGCTTCTAGTCGCGTTTTAGGTCTCTTTGGGCCGTTTTTCGACTCGACGCGTTTGTTACGATTTTTTGGGAAAAATAAGTTTTCGCTGTTTTTATCATAAAGTCTTAACGATAACTCCGATCGAGGTGGAGTGAGAGGTGGTACAGCCGTGGTTCATAAGAGATAGCATTGAGGAGTAGGCGAGAATGCATGGATACGTAACATCCCGGTCGTAATACGTCAATCAGCGTTCGGGACTACCCGGTCTGATGGATTTGCGATTAAATGAGATGGGCTTGAAGTATATTGCAAATGTGTTTATGAACATGTATCCGCCCAAATAAAGAAAGGGCAAACAAGAAATTATAAGTGATGGTCGTATAATATATCAATCTGACGGCAATTCAGAAACCATCGACCATGTGGAAGCACGAGACCAGCCGAAGATTCTTACGGCTACAATCCTTCAATTTCGGTCAAGACATTTATGATTTTGGTCAAATCAAAGTCTTCGGTCAAGTCTTCCTTGGTTTTATAAGGTTCTAATTTCTATGTTTGACTAGTCTTTTGTATTCCAACCTTTTTGTATGCCTTGCCTATTATATAAAGGCTATTTGATCAATGAAATAAAATAAGCTTTGATTATTATTTTTGGAACCTTGAGATGGATTCTCACTTCTCGTTTCTTGGTGTGGTTAGCTCCAAGTAAACACCTCTTTCCCGTTGGACTTGTGCATCATATCAAGCAACGGATCGAGATTGCTTCTTTGTTGGGCCGGTGCGTCACATCCGGCAACAAATTGGCCTCGGGAATATCAGCAGCCTTCCGCATCTCCTGTACGACCCTTCGATCCACCATTTCTTCCTTTTTTGGACTTGTGCGTCATATCAAGCAACAATCGAAGCTCAATAGTATCAAGAGACTCTCCGCCCCGCTTGTGTCACCATTCAATCCACCAGTTCTCCCTTTTGGCGAGTTCATATCCCTTAAGTCCGATTGAGTGATCCTTCCCTAATTTAGGGCGTATCAAGGTCGGCATATGGCAACCCGTTTGGTTAACGGACCGGTCGCCATACGGCGACCGGTCCGAACGTTCGAGCGGTCGCCATATGCCGACCGGTTTGTACGCTCAACCGGTCGCCAATCTGTTCAGACGCCCGACCGGTCGGCATATGGCGAACGGTTAACGTGCTCAACCGGTCGCCATATGGCGACCGGTTTGGATGCTCGATCGGTCGCTATATGGCGACCGGTTCAGATGCTCGACCGGTCATCGTATAGCGATCGGGTCGTGTGTTTGTCTGGTTGTTCTCTTGAGCGTGTTTTCGGACAATTGGTGCTAGCTTTGGTGTTGCGGGTAAGACTTTTTAAGAATTTATCGTAAAAGTTTTTGTTAAAGTGTTTTACGAAAAATTACTTTTCCGAGAAGTATTTTTCCGAGGACATTCAGGCGTTAATTCCGTTGTTACCGTTTTTGACCCCAACACACATGTGAAGAAGTTGGAGACACAAGTGATTCAGGCAAGAAATGTTGTTAAGAGGCAAGATACCTTCATCTAGAGTAAAGGAGATGAAGCACTGAAGTACCACGTGAATGCCATCATAGAGGATGATTTCTAGGAAGTAGTTAAGGAAGATAAGCTTCAGGAGGGAGATTTCGAGTTGACCTCTATGAGTTTCAGAAGTTCACATCGGTATCGACCGACACAGAGAGAGGAACATCGACCGATGAAGTCAAATGAACACCGATCGATTCCTGCTGCTCAACATCGATCGACGATTCATACAGAGCCAGTTGCATCATGTGAGACAGTAAGAATCATGACCCATGAAGAGTTCAAAGCTAAGCACCCTTATCCACCCAAAACCTTTCCTGTAACCACGCGAGACATCGATCGGCACCCTGAGCCAGCCGCCGATCGACAGAGAGACTCAACCGACGATCGATAGTCACCTCCTAGCATCAATCGACGACCACCTATCTCCTACCGAATGCAACTACCTAAAATCGATGTAGTACGATTGAATGCACTCGGAAACCCATCTCAACCTTTCAGAGACATCAACAGACAACATCAGTGAGCAATTTGAAGATGCGCCAGAGCATATGCAAGTTGATCGGGCTACTGTGGGAAGTACCTTAAGGAAGAGGAAGGAAAAAGTTCCTAACCATCTGAAGAGAGGAGCTAATGATAAGGAAATGGATTGTTTCACAAAGAGGATTCTAAGGATCCCAATGGATAAGCCATTTGAGGAAGCTTACTTTATCAAAAGGTGTGGATGTTCTTAAGAGAGACTAAGGAGACTGAAGAAGACATTAGGAGAATGTTCCACCAGGTCAGAGAGAAGATGAGACAGAGGATTACACTGAAGAAGAAGAGTGATCCTGGAAAGTTTGTAATACCATGCTTGATAGGAGGCATTGACTACCCCAGTGCGCTCTGCGACACAGGTTCTTCAGTCAGCATTCTACCAATGGTGACTCCGATCAAGATGAAAAAAGAGCAGGTTCGATCCGATCTCGAAGGAGAGAGCTATGAGGATGGGATGAAATCAGGCTAATTGATCCAACTCGCCGAACGGGCGAATCGAACTGCTTCTTTGATCCAACTCGCCGATTCTGTGAGTTGGACGACTTGTTCGATCCAACTCGCCCATTGGGTGAGTTGGATGGTGCACTCAGTCTAACTCGCCCATTCAGACGGTGTGTTTGGTTTGACTCGCCCCATCGGTGAGATGGACGATATGGCTTTGTGGTTGTTTCGTTGTTTGGGATCCGTTTGTCCAAGGCCTGGAGTAACCTTTCTCGAAGACTTATCATGTGAATTCTTCTCGGAGTTGATACGAAATTCGATTTAGGTTTTTCCCGCTTTTCTTTTCTTTTGAGTTTTATCTCTCTTTGTCAAAGAAGACATTTTCGAGGAATTTTCTGACATTGATTCCGTTGAACCGATTTTGACCCCAACAGGGTCCATCAGCCTCAGAATGTTGACCAATTCAGGCTTCGAGGTAGGAGAGGTGGGAGATGTCTTGCCATGTGGACACTGTCATCCCTTCGGCTTTCTCCAGGGGCCGGTTTTGGTACCTTCACCGGTTCTTGCTTCATGCCTCCTTTCTAGGCTTTTGATAGTGTTTCTTTTCTCTATTAATTCTATCATTTCTGGTCCTGCTTCTGCGGGACCTTGGATCGACTCGCGACATCTTCTTCCCATTTTACTTGTGCTTAGCCTCGTGATATTACGTCTTCCATGGTTTTGCACTAATATTTGGTTAGCTCCTTGTATAGGTTCCCATCTTGTAGTAGGCTTCTCTTGAAGGATGAGATTGCGGTGGAGGCATTGCATTCGGGGATGGCTACCTCTTCTTGATTGAAGCGTGCTATATAGTTGCGCAGGGGCTCAGCTCGATGCTGGAGGACCTTGTAGAGATTGTCGGCTGTCTTCTCGAGGCTCTTGGTGCTTGCATACTGCTCTACGAACTTGTGCTTCAAGGTTGCGAAGGAGCATATCGACCCGTTGGGAAGGTTAATGTACCATTGTAACTCAGGTCCTGTCCAAGTTGATCTGAAATCCTTGCACATGGTAGCTTTCCTTAGCTCCTTTTGGACTATTACAGTGAGCATTTGTTGCTTGTATTGGGTTGTCTGGGTCATTGGTACCATCATACATCATCATGTTGGGGAATGAGAACTTCCTTGGCATCTCTACGAATGCCATCTCGTCAATATAGGGAGTATCGGTGTATGAATTGGGATCGCTTCTTTGGATCGAAGGAGCCACTCCCATAAGTCTTTCCACCATAGACCGGATGGTGTCGAAATACTTAGAGAACACCCACTCGCAGTCACAGAGGACTTCTTCGCAGTTACTCCTTTTGGTGTCTCCTCATCAGTTTCCATCTTGGAATCGTCGTCATCAATGAGTTTGACTCGATTTCTCCTTGCAGCATCTGTTCCCGCAGCGGTATCTCCATTCAGTGGTAGAGGCTGTCAGATATCATTGCCTTCGGTAGTCAGAGTTTCTAGAGGCTGCATGGGTCGAACATGCGTTCGAAACCGGTGTGGATTGTTGCATGTCCTGTAGAGGGCTTGATTCTATTCTCGGAGAGCTAGGTTCTCTGCTACGAGCTGTGAGAGTTTCTCCGTACTTTGCTCTATCAGCATGGAGTGTTCTCCTAGCGTATTCTTTAAGACTTGAACTTCTGTGAGAAGCTCAGGATTTTCTACAGTGGCGTCTTGAGCTTTGTTCAGCTCAGTGACTTGACTTTGCAAAGGACTGATCTGATTTTTCAGCTCAACTTCTCTCGGACTAGCTGGAAATTGTTTGTCTTGTTCGTTTGTTGTCATCGTCATGTAGCTTAGATTACCCCCTCTTTCTAGCGCCAAAATGTTAGGGTATTTTAAGGTAGGATCTTGGAAGGCACTACGGAGTATTAAACAAACAAGAAGATAAAGACTAAAAGAGAGATTCTATTGATGATATGAGCATGAACTACAATGTTTTAGTGTATAAACCCTAGTTCTAGCCGTCAAGCTTTAGTTTCTTAGTCTCTGAATGTCGATCCCCTGTTTTAGTGTTTGGGCTTCCCGTTTATAGCTTAGTCGATGTCGGTTGTTATGTTAAACTCTTCCATATTCAGAAATATGGAATATCTCCTTTAATAGAAAACTTTCATTTAACCCGGAGGCAGGGATGGAAGCAGGGATTAAGCCGGGATTTCTCTAGGCAGGAACTTGAAGGCCAGTGTCCTGTTCGGGGGATTGAGGAATTCCTTGCAGAATTATTTTTCCCAGCACCAATGCCACCAGTTTGAGATCCATCTGACGGTTAAATCTAAAGTTATGCTCGTTTTACTGAAGAGTGGTATGTCTGCCTCGCGAGAGGAAGTAGTTGGGAATCAACTACTGTCGCCCGATGATATTACTCAAATTACCCTAAGGAGTGATTTTACTCTCTCAAATAAGAGGTTCAGTTGTAGTACTTAGGGACCGTATCCACAGAGAGCTAGGGCACACAAAAGATCTAATAGTTATATGATTAAGTTAGGCTAATAGGTATTAAAGCTGTAAATTTAGTAAATTACAGGGCGAACAAGGTAGTTGTTCTTATGAGACTGAGAGTTGTTTGATGGAAGGATGGTTACTAGACTTAGGGGTTCATTTAGGTTATTAGAACTCTAATCTATAGATGCTAAGGATTGATTCTAGAACTCGATATCTGATGCAAAAGACCACCAGCTCTCACTGTGAGTCTAATGTATTGACTAAGTTTAGTGTTTCAGCACTCGCATGGCAACACGGAACAAGCGTCGATCGATGCTATGGTATGAGCGTCGATCGATGCTACGTTATGAGAGTCGATCAATGCTATGGTATGAGCGTCGATCGATTCTGCCTTAGGCAAGCATTATCGATCTGATTGATTATGTTCAAATAGATTCCTAGACCAATGCTAATATGCGCCTAGGTATCTAATCCAGCAGGATTCGGGTTCCGTTAATTGATTGCACTCTTGTGCCTCTCAATTGTCCTATGAATCTAGGTTCAAGCAATTAGTCACATTCTCGAGATTTTCCAACTACTCTAGATCCTAGTATTACAAGCTACCCTGGTGTAGAGATCTATAGATATCCTATCAATCATATAATTCAGAAGTTCATTCAAAACCCTAGAAAACCTAGATCTAGCATGTGGATCTAGTCATGAATGATAGTTGTCACATAAATCCTAGATGAACATAAAAAATTGCAATAGATATTAAAACCAAAACCAAAGGAGTTCTAAGAGGAATCTGAAGGAATTCCTGTCTTCTCTCCTAACTAAGAACAATGAATAAAAGAAAGCTTATTTGTCAACAATGGCTTAGAAAACAAATAAATACGGTTTTAAGTCGTCCAAGGGTATTCTGGTAATTTGTGGTTGCTTCTGGGCTTCAGACGGTCATAACATATGCTTAGCCCGTATTCTGTCATCACCCTTGATAGACACCAAGGCTGTGTCATCGATCGACGGTCCTTCATCTCCTCGACAGCTTTCTCTCGCGAGGCAGACTGACCATTCTTCAGTAAAACGGGCATAACCTCTGCTACATGATGCTTATTGACCTCAAACCGGTAGCCTTGGAAAGCTAACGTAAATCTCTATCTTCTATCACAAGATGGGTTCAATCTAACGGTGGGAAGGCCTCCATCCATAGCTAAACATTTGATGCGTCTGTGCAGCTCTGCACTCAAAAAGCTCCAAAAGACACCAAAATCACCACTTTCCTCCAAATCGTTCCTGAACCTGTAAAAAACATAAATAGAATCTATATCGTAGTAATTAGTTATTAAAACACTTATAAAACATGGCCAAAAGTGGGTAAAATCCATGGCCTATCAACTCCCCCAGACTTACCCTTTTGCTTGTCCTCAAGCAAAACACACATGCAGTCTCTTTGAAAGAGGTTTGAAGACAGTAGGGACTCACAGATTTAAAACTCAGAATCATCACCTTAGGAAATCCTAATCTCAGAAGTACATTATACCATATCCTAGTCTAGCAACCAAATTCAACTAGTCTACAACTCAGCAAATCATGTCTGACAATCCTCTCTACCAACCTCATTTCTTGCATAAATAAAAGTGTAGGCTTTACCTTGGGAGTATCGTTCACAGGATGCAAGGATGCTCAAAAAAGTATTTGGACCTGCAGGTAAATGGGAGTTCCTTTCCTATCTCTCTACTAGTCTCTCTCTCAGTCAAAGTCTGCTTTTATTGCAAGTTCATATACCAAGATTAGACATGTTTTCATGAATCAAGCTTTAATGGTTTTAGCCACTAAATCCTGTTCACTTCTTTTTGACCTATATACTAGGATTCTTTGTGAATCAAGCCTTAATGGTTGTAGCCACCAAGTCCTGTTTGAATCCTTTACCTATAGAATTCTTATGAATCAAGTCTTAATGGTTGTAGCCACCAAGTCATGTTCCAATTCTTTTCCTAAATTATCATATATATATTTTTTTTTCCTTTTTTTTCTTTTTTTTTTCTTTTCTCTTTTTTTTTTATAATCAAAATTTCGAAACATAGAGAGAGAGAGGGTGACATATCTACACAAGGCTTTACCTTCCAGACTTATTTGAAGAATCCGATCCCATGTATACCAAGCCCCAAGACAAGCAAAGTTGAGCTCAGTTAGGTTAGAGATCAGCTTTGGTTCCTTCAAATATTCTCAGCAAGTGTAACATAGTTGACATGTTGATTCACTTTAGTATCTTTAGTGCTATCTGCAACTAGTAAGTCTAGAATGGTGTGGTTAGATAACAAGCAAAATCAATAAGTTCATTGTCCCCTTCTTGACTCAAAACTTCTTTTTGAAATCTTTTTAATAAGACTCATGAAATAAACCTCCCCCTAGACTTAAACTACACTGTATCCAGTGTAAATTCAGTCGGAGTTATGGTGATAACATAAACATAAGTACACAATTTAACAAGTAAGAACGATAACCTGTTCGCTGATGTCAGTGTCGATCGACACAATGAACTGACAATCGATCGTTGTAGCTGAAGTGTTGTCTAATGATAGCGACATGGTCTCATCGGTCAATGGCTAGAACAATCATTCGACACAATGAAGATACAATCGATCGTTGGATCTGAAGTGATGTCGATCGATATCGAGCTGGTCTCATCGGTCGATGTGTTGAGGAATCGTTTACTCGGATAAGTTTTTTTTTTAAGACTCATCATAAAACACAATATTAGTGGAACCTCCCCAGACTTAAACAACACCGTGGCCACTGTTATACAATCTAAGATTGGTGGAAAAATAAATCATTAGGACAAATATTAACAAACGTTTGCGAGTATAAATGCGATTAATGTGAGTATCGATCAACAAGTTAAGTGGCGATCGATACTTGTGATGCTCTGTCGTGCGACACCAGTCGGTTGTCTATCGATGCTGGTGCAGAACTCGTCTTCCTCGTATCTATTTCTTCTTACACAACATAAATAAAACACTAAAAGTCAGTAATAAATAAATAATAAAACCAATTATCTAAATTTTTTCCTTTTTTTCTTTATTCTCCATGAACAGTGACTGCTACAGTAGCCTTGCTACAATATCACAGCTACAGTATCTCAGCAATAAGGAGTGCTCGAAGCTTTGCAAATGGTTGTTAGAAGCATCTGCTGCGCACTCTGGATTTCCTGACACCATCTGAGAAGCGAGAAATCAATGATAACTGATAACTCCCTTGGTCATTTTCCTCTTCTTCCAATTCCTCCTCTTATTTTCCCCAGACTTATCTGATCGCGTGGTGGTGCCTCCATCAAAAAGATTTCGACACACTTCATACTCTTTCTGTCTTATACGCAATGGGTGTCGATCCATGTTGAGGTGAAAGTGTCGATTGATGTTGAGGTGAAAGTGTCGATCGATTCCGGCTTGTTGGTGTCGTTCGATGCTATCCGGTCGGTGTCGATCGATGTTGCTTCTGCTGGGCCCTTATCGACTTCATCTTTAAATCCCAACCGTCTTTGAGAAGCTTCTACGTGCTGATGATCATCCAATACCTTAATGTAAGAACTCAGATGCGCACCTTTATCTGGTGGGATAGGAAATTCAACTTCAAATACTGCGCAAGCAACCACAATCCTCACAGGATCATGTATCCTCTTCACTCTTTTGTGATACCCAACAGCTTCTTCTGTTTAGATAGGTGGTCTCTGATGTTTAGGGACAGCAAGGTGTGAGGCCTTAGACATGTACATCCTTTCCTCAACTTGTTCCAGCTCGACTATGTATCATGGCAGTTCATCCAACCATGGGTGTTGATCAACGCAATCGAGTGGGTGTAGCTCGATGCTATCTAGTGGGGGGCGATCAATGATATAGGGCGGGAGTTGATCGACAGTGAAGGGTAGGTGTGGATCGATCTCATCATGTTGTTGTGGACCGATGCTAGTCTTTGACGAAGTCTCTAGATCTTTCCTCTTAGCGTTCCGTTCGTCATCAAGCTTTTACTGCGAGTCCAACCATTCCTCCAGCTCCAAGAAGTCTTCCATAGTGACTTCCCTACTCGAATCCAAATCTCCAAGCTTTTCTCCATCCCCAACTCCAAGAATTCTTCGAACTCCAAGGAATTTTCCATGGTGATTTCTCCGTCTCCATCTGAGGTAGGATCACAACTTGATATATCAATGCTCTTCAGTGTTGAGTCTGCAATGTCCTAAGGACAACTCAAACTTTCAAGGATTTCAATAGGTGTCAATCGGCAACATGGATTTCTGTCGATCAATGTTGAGATGGTGATGTCGATCGTTTCTGAGGTCGTACCGTCGGTCGACGTTGATGTCGTGCCGTTAGTCTACGTTGAGGTCGTACCATCGATCGATCTTGAGGTTATCCTGTTGGTCGATGTTGAGGTCGTACCGTCGATCGGCGTTGAGGTTGTCCCGTTGGTCGACGTTGGTATCGAACCTTCGGTCGAAGTTGAAGTCGTACCATCAATCGACGTTGAGGTCGTACCGTTGGTCGACTTTGAGGTCATACCATCGGTCGACGTTGAGGTCGTACCGTCGGTCGTTTCAGAGGTGCTGGGGTCGATCGACGATGAGATGGTGGTGTCGATTGATGTTGAGGTCGGATCAGCAATATTAGCTTCTTCTCTTCGTGCAGTCTCATCTGTCTATTGAACCTCAATGTCTGGCTTTTCGATCTGAGTGTTTATGGTTTCAGATTCCTCATTTGGCTCAGTGTAGACTACACCCAACCTCTGACTGAATCTAGACATCAATTCCTTCTCCTGACCTTTAATCATCTTGTCCAACACATCATCAAACTTCCTCTGTCGAGTTGCTGCAGCTTCATAGAGAAATTTTTTGAGGAAGGCGGTCTTGATGTCCTCCCAGCAGGTTAAAAATCTTGGCTGCAGCTGACTGAACCAACTAAATGCATCTCCAGATAGACAATAGGGGAAAATCTTGCAGATAATGTGGTCTATGGATACTTCATTCTGCTTGCTTACAGAGGCTAGATCCTCAAGTTCTTTGATAAGGTCTCTTGGATTTTCATGAGGAAGACCTCGGAAAGGGTCCACACTTCCCCAATCATACCATTCGCGGTTAAGATAAAAGTCGATTGTCTCAGCAACATCAATGACATCATGGATTACAACACCCTCTGCATTAATCAATTGTCATGTGCTGTTGCGAGGGTGACCTTCTTCGTCTCGTAACATCTCATTCTCATCGACCTTAACTATAAGCACTTCGACCTTCTCTGTCTCCACACAAGTGGTGTCGGTCATCGGATGAACAATACCATGATGAACAGTGCCACGGTGAACAGTGGAAAAATTGGGAAAGTGGGTCGCAGCCGACTTATGAATTTGGGTTTCGGGTCGCGTTAAGTTTTTATTTGTGTAATGGGTCGCGACCATTTTCAACCATGTGCAAGTTACATGTAAAATACGCTGAACACCCTGGTCAACCACTTTAATTTGAAAAACGCCATTGACACCTTGCACGTGAGAGACTGTCTCGATTCCCAACACCGTCGACCCATTAACTTCGTCGTCTTTACTGACTGACCCGTTATTGGCGGTAAACCACTGAGGTAATTAAACACCTTTACTCTCTATCTCTCTCTCTCTCTCTCTCTCTCTCTCTCTCTCTCTCTCTATCTCTGTCTCTCTCTTTCTCTCGCTCTCACACCTCTCTCCTCGCTGCAGCGATTAGTCGTGGAATCTAGAAATCCCGAGAACTCTTTCGTGGCTGTGAGCTCTGTTTCAGCTCGGAGAGCGGCGAATCGGCTTATACTATACAGGTATGGTGTTGGAAGCAGAGAAAACGGAGAAGTTGGTGCGTCGGCGGACCAGATCGAGGGGCGAAAAACAGGATCGTCGATGGACTCGAGCGCAGAGGGTGGGGACGTCTGTTCTTCGGCGTCGTAATATCCTTCAAGGCTTTTTGCCAAAAATTCTTACCCAACTGGTTTGCGTCTGAACATTTACACGAAGGCCAACGTCATCGGTGCTGTGGCAAAAAGTCTTCAAGGTTCGCCCAACATGGACATTTTGCTCCGCTCTCATTTTGGAAAGCTTTTTCAGCTGCCTGTTGTCCGCTGCCATAACTCTACAAAGCTCATTGGTAGCCTTCTCTGCCGTCAGCGTATTACGATCCGCAAATTTGAACTTTGGTTCACCTTCGGTCGTCATCCTCTACGCTTCTCGCTCGACGAATTCCACGACGTCACTGGTTTAAACTGCGGATCATTCGATGTTTGAGATTCTGAGGCTGACGAAGCTCCAGGTTCTACAATGTGGAAGAAGCTAGATTTGATACAACACTGGGGGACATTCCCGTGAGTCACGCTCTTGAGATGCTGCGGAATCTATTCCTGGCTGGATGGAAACGTGTTCCTTTGGCTCTAATAGCCTTGGTGGACGGGGTTGTGTGTTGCAATAACAAAACCTCAAACTCACCCCGAGGTATGTCGAGATGCTCGGCGACATTGAAAGCTTCTTGGCGTATCCATGGGGTAGAGAATCGTTCTTGGCGACCTTACCTCGTTTTTTACCTCCCCCAGTCAGTAAATTTATAAAAGACCCAGGGCAAGCAATGCGGGTCCGGTTATCTCAACAGACAACAGCTAGCTATGGTTTTCCACTAGCTCTCCAGTTGTTCGCTTTTCAAGGTTTGCGTCAACTGTTGTGTAAAATTCCCGACGGAGCAAGAACTGTAACTTTCTTGGGGGACCCTACAGCTTCCAAAGATATCGTTACTATCCTCAGCGTAGAAGACATTCTTGCCGTCGAAGCAGATGCAGCTGTAAGTTCATTCTCCCTTGATCGTCGATAATAGATTTATTAGGTTCATTGTCCTTTTGCATTTTTATTAAACTAATTATTTTTTTTCTCAATAGTTATCCGTACACCTGGACCTGATTCCTGAAAGAGAACGACATATGTGGTTGGAAGAGGTTGAAGATGACCGAGTAACTCGTTTTGTTGAGATGATGCGTAGTGGAAAAACATTAAAACCTGAAGATTTTCCAGGTGGAGACAGGTCATTTGCCCCTAAGATAGAGGGAAAAAAACCGGTGGACGTGTCCTTAAGGACGAAAAACCTTGTGCTGGAACCGTCTACCGCCGGAATTTACGTCCATGTAAACCTGTGGTTGTTATTTTCATTGACGAATCATCATCTGGAGACGGCGTACCAGGGGGACCTCCTCAAACAGGCAGGTGTACACACGAAGATTTGAAGCCGTGGTTTGCTGAGCAGTTGAAAAAGCTGTCGACTGAGTTTAAGCACCAGTTGTGTGAAATGGAGAAAAATATATGTAGGCGCTTAGGGGTGCCCGAGGCTCCCATCAACAAGAGCCGGAAGAGGAAGGCGAACGAGGATAATCATGGACAGTCTGAGTTTCAGTTCAGTGGTGGGAAACAAACACGGTCGCCAATCCGTATGGCAAAAAAAAAACAAAACCGACGGCTAGTAGTCCAGGAGGGAAAAAACATTCTTATGCACTTCGCTCCGGAGACGGCAACGACGCATCTGAAGTGGTACACCCAAGTGATCATGTACTAAGTTGAACATATTCGGATATTTTATATGTTCTAACCCGACCGTTTTTTTCAGGCAACCAAAGGAGACACCCCAGCGTTATTTGAGAGGGAGAAATGTTTTGAAAATGAATATCACAACACTCGTAGTCCACCATTCGATGAAAATATCACCGATGAGGTTAAGTCTGTGACTCTTGATTTGTTATTAGGTTGGTTTGTAATTGGTGTACACTTTTATATGTGGTATACGGTTTTCTTACAGGGTATGCGTACACCCAACGCTGCTGAGGATTGTCTGCAACCAGAAAATTCAGGCACTGTGGTCACTGCACTCACCGTCTATTCAAATGTTTTATTAGTTCGGCCTCAGTCTTATGTGTCACCACCAAAGGTCAGTTTAACTGTAACTGTTAATAGTTGGATGTTAATTGGCTAAAAAATTGTCAATAAATAGTTATGATACTATCATCTTTTTACTGTTTGCAGAGTACTCTAACCAGGCGGTACCGAGATGAAGAACACGTACCTGTTGCGTGGGAGGAAAGAAACCCTAATATTTATAATTCGGTTAAAACAGTACATGCGAGTCATCCTGCATCATCAACCTACCCCGAGTCTGAACCAAAGGTTTCTCATATACCATGGATTTGACCTATTTTCATCCATGGTATATGAGTGTTTTACTATCTATATATTATATATTCTATCCTAGTAGGTATGTTTTAAGGTTCAGGAGTATCTTGGAGTAAAGTGATGCTTATGGAGCATTTAGGAGCCTAAAATAGATTTCATCCGAGCTGACCATTAGAGGTCGATATGCAGAAGAAGCAATCGATATGCACACCCAGTGCCGTCGATCGATACAGAAGAGAAGACTCGACGATTGAATATTATGATCGATCGATGTACATCCTGTACCATCGATCGATGTCGAGACGCGAAACACACAACTTGGTTCCAGCCGACTTTAAACCCAAGGCCTCGCCAAATTACAAGATTACCCCTGACGAGTTTTTAACCTAATAGTTATATACTTTCCTAAGTGTTAGGAGGCTAGGAGAGCTTTTACCATCATTGTATTCTTGCTTTCAGCAAGAGAGAGAGAGAGTTTTAGGAGAGAAGATCATAGAGAGATTTGTGATTGGAACTCCATTGATTCATCTATTCTATTCTATGCAGTTTTTATCTATATTTTGTGTCATGAGTTGCTTAGCTATTTTTGAGTAGTTTACTTGTTAGATTCAGGGTTCAAGTAGGTTAGAGGGATTAGCCCCAACTATAGATTTGCTAAGTTGTGATATTCATTGATTGATTGTTCATTAATGCTTGTTTTAGCCTTTCTAACTAGAACATGAACCTGGGAATTAGCATGAGTCAAGCATCCTTGACCATCCTGTCCTGAATCTAATTTGTCATGCTAGGACTGCTAGAGAGAGTTAATTGCTGTTCTAGGAGACTAGTGAGCATTATCAACCTGCGCCTAGGGCTTAACTAGAAGCTATCGATCGATATCGTCATCTGACAATCGATCGATATTGCGAAAGGTGTATCGATCGATATCCCTATAAGATCATCGATCGACACTTTCTTGTGATCAAAAGACGACAGTTGAGATCCAAGATCTAGTTAGTTAACCAGTGAAACATTGCCATCGCTGATCACTATGATTAAGGAGTTCAGCTCTAATATATCATGCACGCAACTGGTAGGCATCTATAGGATTATAATCTCCAACACCTGAATAGAAACCCTGCATCTAATATCTTCCAATAAAGTTACACCCCCAATCATCTTGTTAGTCGGGCAATAGACCCACGTCGACCGATTCTCGCACCCAACCGTCGACCGACACCCGACCTTCTTCGTCGACCGATTTACCTCGTTCGACATCGATCGACACTACACTGCGTACATCGATCAATCCTCAGTCACGAAGCATGATTGCGATTGTTATTCTCAGACACGAGAATGGAAACCTGTATGACAAGGATGGTCATATGCGTAATGCAACAGGTCCGAAACTAGACGCTCAGGGGAATGTAATCCCTGATACTGATGCTCCAGGAGCTGCTCAACCTGTAGAAGAGGCTGCTCGACCAAGGGCACTGGCCGACTACAATCGTCCAGATGAGTAGTACGCCAACAGATCAGCTATTCGACTTCTAGAGATTCAGAAGCAGAATTTCGAGCTGAAGCCTCAGTCCTACACACTCTTGTCGCAGCTACCCTACTCTGGGTTACCGCACGAGCATTATATGGACCATCTGGAGAGGTTCAAGGATGTTATTGCTGCTATTCATATGGATGGAGTCCCTGAGGACTACCTATTGTGCAAGCTCTTCAAGTATACTCTGACTGGAGAAGCGATGCACTGGCTTAAGCAGCTACCCACATGATCTCTAACATCCTGGGCCGACATCAAGAATG
>NC_027754.1:8325058-8326005 GCF_000695525.1 Brassica oleracea var. oleracea | reverse complement strand
CACTCCTTAGGGTAATTTGAGTGGTATCAAATTTCGCGCTGTTGCCGGGGAGCTTTGATCGCCATTAGATTTAGTGTCATTGATTCTTATTCTTTTCTCTACCCCCATTCTGACACAAAAAATTTTCTTGTCTTTTCAGGTGCATGCCCAGCAGGACTAGAAGCAACAAGGACAAACACCTGCTCTTCTCAGAAGATCCTGCTCACTTGGAACGCTCGATCCGCAAAGACCAACGTTCCACATCAATCGACGCAGAAGCTTTCACGTCGACCGATTCTCGCACCCAACCGTCGACCGACACCCGACCTTCTTCGTCGACCGATTTACCTCGTTCGACATCGATCGACACTACACTGCGTACATCGATCAATCCTCAGTCACGAAGCATGATTGCGATTGTTATTCTCAGACACGAGAATGGAAACCTGTATGACAAGGATGGTCATATGCGTAATGCAACAGGTCCGAAACTAGACGCTCAGGGGAATGTAATCCCTGATACTGATGCTCCAGGAGCTGCTCAACCTGTAGAAGAGGCTGCTCGACCAAGGGCCCTGGCCGACTACAATCGTCCAGATGAGTAGTACGCCAACAGATCAGCTATTCGACTTCTAGAGATTCAGAAGCAGAATTTCGAGCTGAAGCCTCAGTACTACACACTCGTGTCGCAAATACCTTACTCTGGGTTACCGCACGAGCATCCTATGGACCACCTTGAAAGGTTCGAGGATCTTATCGTTGCTATTCGTTTGGATGGAGTCCCTGAGGACTACTTATTGTGCAAGCTCTTCAAGTATTCTCTGACTGGAGAAGCGATGCACTGGCTTAAGCAGCTACCCACAGGATCACTAACATCCTGGGCCGACATCAAAAATGCTTTCTTGCGAAACTTCTTCAAAGATGCGTGGATCAGATTCAAGTTCTTCCAGCGAGACTGTCCACACCAC
>NC_027754.1:8319517-8324035 GCF_000695525.1 Brassica oleracea var. oleracea | reverse complement strand
AAGTTGATGAGGCAACTGAAGGAAGAAGGTTAAGGAAAAGAAAGGAGAATATTCCTAAGAACCTTAAGAGGGAAGCTAGTGAGAAGGAGATGGATGGTTTCACTAAGAGAGTCCTCAGAATCTCAGTGGAGAAACCTTTTGATGAAGTTTATTTCAAACACAGGTTGTGGATGTTCTTCAGAGAGACTAAGGAAACTGAGGAGGACATTTGGAGAATGTTTCATCATGTTAGGGAAAGGATGAAACTAAGGATCGCATTGAAGAAGAAGAGTGATCCTGGGAAGTTCGCAATACCATGTGTGGTGCAGGGTATTGAATTTCCCCAAGCACTTTGTGACACAGAAGCATCAGTCAGCATACTACCTAAGGTTATGGCAGACCAGCTGGGTCTGAAAATAGAGCCTTCATCAGAATCTTTCACCTACGTGGACCTTTCAGAAAGAAGCTCAGGAGGCATCATAAGAGACCTTGAAGTACAGATTGGTAATGCCCTTGTCCCAGTAGATTTTCATGTCCTGGACATAAAGCTAAACTGGAACTCTTCACTTCTGCTTGGAAGAGCTTTCCTAGCTACAGTAGTAGCTGTATGTGACATGAACACCAACATATTGTGTCTGACACTAATAGATCCAGACGTCCACTATGACCTAGTTCGAGTTGTGAGACAACATGTCAACCTCGTGGAGCTTGGAAATGATCTTGGCTACATTGCAGCATGCCATCGTGGAGCAGAGTACGAAACAGAGTACTCGAAATCGATCGACACTCACACTGTTTCATCGATCGATTCCAATGAGTCACCGACGACCGATGAACGCTATCCCACGTTGCTCGACGGGAAGCAACCAGTAGACCACTTCACATTACCAGATCAGTGTTATCCAGACTTTTCCTTTCACACCTACAAGACTGGCACCAGAGATCTACACCAAGGATGAGATTAATGAGATGGTGACCTGTATTTGTGAAGATCAGGAAAGGCTAGGAGATGAACTCAAGACATTGGTAGATGACACCTATCAACCTTTGGACAGAGGTTACAATGAGCTTTTCAGAAGTATGTTAGGAATGAGGACAGAGATTGAGAGTATGCAGCACATCATTGAGAAGGAAGCTACGACATCGCTTTCGATCGACGCCGACAAAGCAACATCGATCGATGTCAAGCCACAGACACTCAGGCCAATCCGCATCCCTTCTGTGTTGTTTCATATCTGCGTAGTAAGGATCCGTCATTATAATTTGCGAAGTGGCGTTTGAATATACCTTTTGGTGTTTGTTGAGAATAGAAAACATCATCGTTCACTCTCTTTAAATAGGGAAACAAAGTCGACTTTTCTAAATCCTAACGGTAATATTCGTTCTCAATCTCTTCCAACGGCTAGATATGTTTTGAATATCACCTAACGGCTCTATTTGTTTTGAATATCACCTACACTATTTAAAATTACACGTGGCAACTGTTATTGCCACATATCACTCCTAAAGACTATTCTCCTTATAAATCTCATTTTGTTTCCTTATAAATGTCCTTAAATCTAATTTCATTTCCTTATTTCTCTTATTTCATTCAACATGTGTTCATCTAAACTGAACACATGTACACCTAAGATCATTCTCCTTAAAAATCTTATTCCATTTTCTTATTGATCTAATTTCATTCAACAGGAGTACATGTACACCTAACACCTAACGCCTGTACACCATTCAACAGGTGTACATCTTAATATTCAAATATTTCTCTAATTTCACTTCATTTTTTCAGTAATTGCGTTATTTTAAAATTAAAAGATCTTGCAGTTGAATTATGGATGCCTGTGCAGCTGCATTTGATTGGTGTACACATGTTGTTTTACATACGTAACTAGAACTCAAAATAGTAAACAGCAATACATGATTATAATAACACACCTTAAGTTCATTGGTTAACTAAGCAAACACAACCAACGAAACATTAAGTTCAGACACCATTATAACAACACACCTGAAGTGATCATGCATGCGGAAAACGTTTTGGAAAACCGACAGGTGAAAGAGAGAAACTTCTACTTCATTGAGCCCTTGTTTGTAACTCTAAAATCGCCAATAAATTCTTCGTAGCAGTCCATTGCATACTTCTCTCGAAATCTGTCAACAATTTGGTCCGTAATCAGACTCATCTCCTCCTTGCCATCCCGCAGTCGCTAGTCCTTCCATTGTGATAGATCCCTACAAGGCGACTCTACGAGTAATATCGCCGTTCTTCCTTCACGTGGTGAATAGTATACCCTACGTACTATTACAATATATATGTTAAGGAGCTAAGCAGCAGAGCCATGTATGCATCGACTTCTTCTATAGTTCCACAGTGAGCGATGTAAGAATCAAGGATCGTCACGTTCGTGGTGAGCAAGTTAATACAGAGACCCACCCAATGATCTGCACCCCACATCATTGGAGCGTACACCATATCGACATCGCGGCCAAGTTCTAACTTCAAGTTTTTTCCCTTGGTCTTTCCTGTCACATAACTTGCTATGTTCTTGTCCCAATCGAAATGTAGCTTATCTTCAACTTTACTGAAAGCAGCCCAGGATTATTGAATGAGTTTTTTGAAGTTCAGATCAAACATGATCATCCGGTTTTTTTAGAAACTGCACATGACGCCTCCACAACATTTTCATTATGACATGCATGTGCTGTGTGACATTATTATAAACAAAAAGATTAGTTGCAAAACTCTCTTCGTAAGAGATAAAAAACGAATACGTGACGACGGTACAAATATAAATAGTACCTCGTCATACAACCATTTCCCTGGCTCAGCTATGTCAAGGAAGAAGGAGTTGGTGACAACAATACCAGTTTTGATTTCGAACTTCCTGCAAATTTCAACAGGCAAAACGATATTTTCTCATCATTTTAATACAACCTTGAAATGAAGTTATGTATATATGTATATAAGCAAATATGGGATCAAAAACTTATTGCGCCAGGTATTCACTCAAAATATCTCTAAACTTGTTAAAAACCGCTCGACTCGTCTTCCTTATGGGCTTATACTCAACCTTCCTCTCGCCGCTGAACAAAACTTTCAACCTTGCGTCTGGGGTGTACACTCCACGAATCTTGTTGGAGTTTGTGCGCTGATGTTTACTACCACTCTCCACATCATTCGAGCCATCGTCAGTGTCATATTGTGGATGGCCTCATTTAGGTTGGGTTTCTTTCTCTTGCAACTGGGAATCATTGGAGATATCTTCCTTGCAACTATCATATTTTTCGTCCTCCTCCATCGGAGAACAAGGTTTCCTCTCCTCTCCGGGAGGTGGCTCAGGGGCAACGCCCTCCACAACAGGGGAAGTGACTCCTTCAAGATTCTCTTCCACAAGCACTGGTTCCCTACGTCTTTATATTCGGTGGATAAAATTGATACCACTCAAATTACCCTAAGGAATGAATTGCTCTCTCAAATAAGAGGTTCAGTTGCAGTACTTAGGGATCGAATCCACAAGGAGCTAGGGAACCTATTAAATCTAGTCAGGTTATTAATTCTAGGTGTTTGTTGTTTTATGGGTTTTAAAGTAAATAGCAATCCTAATTGAGCAAGTCTATTGCTCGACTAACAAGATGATTGGGGGTGTAACTTTATTGGAAGATATTAGATGCAGGGTTTCTATTCAGGTGTTGGAGATTATAATCCTATAGATGTCTAACAGTTGCATGCATGATATATTAGAGCTCAACTCCTTAATCACAGTGATCAGCGATGGTAATGTTTCACTGGTTAACTAACTAGATCTTGGATCTCAACTGTCGTCTTTTGATAACAAGAAAGTGTCGATCGATGATCCTATATGGATATCGATCGATATACCTTTCGCAATATCGATCGATTGTCAGATTACGATATCGATCAATAGCTTCTAGTTAAGCCCTAGGCGCAGGTTGATAATGCTCGCTAGTCTCCTAGATCAGCGGTTAGCTCTCTCTAGCAGTCCTAGCATGCCAGATTTGATTCAGGACATGATGATCAAGGATGCTTGACACATGCAAATTCCTAGGTTCAATATTCTAGTTAGCAAGGCTAGAACAAGCATTAATAACAATTAATCAATGAATATCACAACTAAGCAATTCTATAGTTGGGGCTAATCCCTCTAACCTATTTGAACCCTGAATCTAACAAGTAAACTACTCAGACATAGCTAAGCAATTCATGACACAAAATATAGATAAAAACTGCATAGAATCGAATAGATGAATCAATGGAGTTCCAATCACAAATCTCGCTATGATCTTCTCTCCTAAAACTCTCTATCTCTCTCTCTTGCTGAAAGTAAGAATACAATGATGGTAAAAGCTCTTTTTGCCTCCTAACACTTAGGCAAGTATATAAGTATTAGGTTAAAAACTCTTCAGGGGTAATCTTGTAATTTGGTGAAGCCTTGGGTTTAAAGTCGGCTGGAACCAAGTCGCGCGTTCCGCGTCTCGACATCGATCGATGGTACAGGATGTACATCGATCGATCATAATCTT
>NC_027754.1:8314090-8319368 GCF_000695525.1 Brassica oleracea var. oleracea | reverse complement strand
TAATATATAGATAGTAAAACACTTATATACCATGGATGAAAATAGGTTAAATCCATGGTATATCAACTCCCCCAGACTTACTCTTTTGCTTGTCCTCAAGCAAAACAAACAGGCAGTCTCTCTGAAAGAGGTTTGAAAAAAGTAGGGACTCACAAAATTAAAACATAGAAATCATCACCTCTACAATTTCGCAAACCACATCTAAAAAGTCCTAATCACAAAAGCACATTATGCAATATCCTAGCTTAGCAACCAAATTCAACTAGCCAACAACTCAGCAAATCATGTCTGACATTCCCCTCTACTAACCTCATTTCTTAACATAAATATAAAAGTGCAGGCTTTACCTTGAAGGGATCGATCATAGGATGCAAGGATTTCCAGACAAGTATCTGGAACTGCAGGTAAAAGTTAGTTCCTAATTTCTCTCTCTCTGATTTCTCTCTTGAGTCAAAATCTGAATTTATTGCAAAATTAGTGACCAAGATTGGACAGGCTTCCATGAATCAAGACTTAATGGCGGTTGCCACCAAGCCCTGTTCACTTCTTTTTGACCTATATTCAAGAATTCTTTGTGAAGCGAGCCTTGAAGATTGCCGCCTCCGAGTCCCGTTCGAATTCTTTTTATTGGAATCTTTATGAATCAAGCCTTAATGGTTTTAGTCACCAAGTCATGTTCAGATTCCTCCTAACTAAATCCTAAGTCTTATTTAAATAATAAATTTCGGATTTTTTTATTTATATATATATATATATATATATTTATATATTTTATAACATTAACTACTGTAGGGTCGAAATAGAGAGAGATAAAGTGATAAATGAATCTACACAAGGCGTTACCTTCCAGACTTGTCTGAAGAATCTGATCCCGTGTATACCAAGCCCCAAGACAAGAGAGTGGGAATCGATCGATGTGCATCGGTATGCATCGATCGTCGCAGGTTTCAGCATGTCGATCGATGTCGACGTTTCGTCCGCGGTCGATATGGTGGTCATCATCGTACTTGGATCTTAGCAAATAAATCTGAAAGAATGAAAACGAAAGTAAATACTAGTAACTAAGAAAACCAATTAAAATTACCTAATTGTGGGTTGCCTCCCACTCAGCGCTTTGTTATAGTCATTTAGCTTGACTGTGGAGGTGTTTGGCTAGTGCTAGTTGGTGGAAAGACAGCTAGGAAACAAGCATCCACCACATCTCTGCACATTCTGGACCAAGCTGCAATAAAACTTCTTGTGGCCTCATCGTTTCTGGTCCATCTCTCATCCATCTTATGTATTGCATTTGAGATGTTCTGTAGCCTCTCCTGAAGAGTTTCAATGCTGAACTGATGCCATCCTATCTTGTCGTAGGTGTATGCTGATTGCTCGTTCAGTTCCTAGTGCATTGACTCCATCTTATTGTGTATCAGCTGCTCGTCGTCTGATGTAGACTGGGTATCGATCGATGCGACCATATGTCTATCGATCGTTGCTGGGGCAGTACTGTCGATCGATTTAGAGCGTGCTCTATCGATCGATGCTGATATCTGGTGTTGAGATGCGAGTTGCCTTTGAATGGCTTTGACTTCCTTCTGTAGCCACTCTACTTGGCTATCTAGTCCACCGAGTCGAGTAGAAAGTAGATGTCATCACACCGCTTCTCAAGTCGTTCCTCCATGGTGTCTATAGCAGTGTAAAGCTTTGATGTGATCTGATCAACTTCTTCTGCTGTGTAGGGAAGGTGCTCTGTAGGTTTCTCCCCATCGAGCGATGTCCACCGGAACCTATCGATCGATGTTGGACCTTCTTCCTAAAAATCATGTTGATCATTAAGCTTGCCAATATCCTTCTGGACTTTCATCATCTGCGTAGACAAGCTGTCCAAGTATCGCATGATAGGTGAGGTGAAACGGTCATGCATATCCTCATAAGATTGTAACCTATCTTCCATGGCTGCGAACTTGCTGTCGATCGATGTGATGTTTCAGATATCGATCGATGTGGCTGGTTGTGGCTCCTTCTTGCGAATGGTGTCCAAATCTTGCTGTAGCAGATCAATTCTTGTGCTTAACCAGTCCACGTTGTTGTTGAGAGGGTTGTAGACGTCGTTAATCTTCGTGTTGATGTATGCGATCTCTCATTCATCCTTCTTCTCTGCCAAACTTTGCGGTTCTATAGGGATTTGGGATGTTTGTGGTTTGACATCGATCGATGTTGCTTTGTTGGCGTCGATCGATGGCGATGTCGTAGCTTCCTTCTCAAGGCTGTGCTGGATACTCTCATTCTATGTCCTCATCTCTGCCATACTTCTGAAAATCTCATTGTAACCTCTGTCCAAAGGCTGATAGGTGTCATCTACCAATGTCTTGAGTTCATCTCCTAGTCTTTCATGAGCTCCACAAATACCAGTCAACATCTCATTAATCTCATCCTTGGTGTAGATCTCTGGTACCAGTCTTGTATGTGTGAAGGAAGTGGCATGTTCTAGAAGACATATGTGACTCTCTTCATATAGTGATGCTCTTTCCAGAATTTTTCTGATGTTGTCCTTAGTAACAGGGATCATCTCACCAGGTACGCTCCTTGCATATCCAAACTCATCTCTGTAGACTCCATATTCGTCCTTTTGTTCTCATCTGAACTTTCTGGCTCCATAGATGTCATAAGCGCGATGTCCAAACTCGTAACGTCTGTCGTTCGATGGTGAGGGTGCCTTCTCGAGCGACGTTGGTGTTACCCTGTCGAACAATGTTGGAGCAACCTTGTCGATCGATGCGTGGCCAACTGGTCGGTATGATTGGTGTGCACCAATTGCTGTTGTGTTAGCCCCTGGATGTTCGTCTAGAATTGTTGGAATGTTGTCTGGAATGCTGCGTTGCTGCATAAACAAGTTGTCTGGTCCATTGGCCACTTGAAGAATGTTTGCTATGTCCTCTTTGGATACTTTTAGAATTATTCCATCCATAGCTCTTGCATGGCCATCTGTGTCCCTGAAAATACCAAATTCATCAGGAGTTAGAAAACCGTAATCCATTCTCATATTCTTCTTAGTAAATAAAGAAAGTTGAGTTTTAGAATGAGTATCGATCGATGTTGATACTGGAGTATCGATCGATGGTCGACGTTTTTCTGCGGAATTAGGGTTTTTGGATTGAATGCTCCTCCTGGATGTTCATCTGATTGGTTTGTGAGAGCATGCATCTTTTCTGCTTCGGTGTCGTGAGAAGTAATCTGGGGTGCAAAACTCCTTATATAGGTATTGGTAAACCTACTTGGAATTGGAATATTCCCTTTTTCCTTTTCAAAAGCGGCGGCTTTAATATCGATCGATGTACCAGATATGGTATCGATCGATGCATAAGAACGTCTTGCTGGATAATGCTGAGTGAACTCTGTCGATCGATGGTGGAGACGTGTTGTTGAAGGAATGGCCCGAATATCCGTCATCCTACATAGCAATCTCTATAGCTTTTTAGGTTGACCTGTTGTCTCACAACTCGAACTGGGTCATAGTGGACGTCTGGATCTATCAGTGTCAAACACAATCTGTTGGTGTTCATGTCACATACAGCTCCTACTGTAGCCAGGAAAGCTCTTCTAAGCAGAAGTGAAGAGTTCCAGTTTAGTTTTATGTCCAGGACATGAAAATCTACTGGGACAAGGGCATTACCAATCTATACTTCAAGGTCTCTTATGATGCCTTCTGAGCTTCTTTCTGAAAGGTCCACAAAGGTGAAAGATTTTGATGAAGGCTCTATTTTCAGACCCAGCTGGTCTGCCATAACCTTAGGTAGTATGCTGATTGATGCTCCTGTGTCACAAAGTGCATGCGGAAATTCAATACCCTGCACCACACATGGTATTGCAAACTTCCCAGGATCACTCTTCTTCTTCAGTGTGATCCTTAGTTTCATCCTTTCCCTGACATGATGAAATATTCTCCTAATGTCCTCCTCAGTTTCCTTAGTCTCTCTGAAGAACATCCACAACCTATGTGTGAAATAAACTTCATCAAAATGTTTCTCCACTGTGATTCTGAGGACTCTCTTTGTGAAACCATTCATCTCCTGCTCATTAGCTTCCTTCTTAAGGTTCTTAGGAATCTTCTCCTTCCTCTTCCTTAACCTTCTTTCTTCAGTTGCCTTATCAACTTGCATAGGCTCTGGTGTAGTGTCTGAAGGGTTGGTTGTAAGTTCTGGTGGGTTGGCTGATGGTTTAGGTGGTGGTCTCAGTGCATTGATTCGGTCATTATCAAAAGATGGTAACCGCACTCGGTAGGTGAGAGGTGTCCGTCGATCGATGGGAGGTGAGGGGGGTCGATCGATGTCAGTCTCTCTCTGTCGGTCGACTGCTTGCTCAGGCTGTCGATCGATTTTGACGTAGAAACGGGAGGGTGGGTGAGGATGTTTCTCCGCAAATTCCTCATGAGTAATGATTCGAACTGCACTACACTCCGCAGTCGATTCAGCAGACGACGTCGATCGATGTCGAGAGTAATCTGTCGATCGATCTTCGTCATGGTCTGTCGATCGATGTGTATCCATTGACATCGGTCGACACCATTGTGATCCGCCGAAACTCATGGAGCTTTCAACTTCGAAGTCTCCTTCTCCAAGCTTCTCATACCTCACCACTTGCCAGAAATCATCACCTATGATGTCATTAACGTGGTGTTTTGCTTTCTCAACTCCTGCCTCTCTAGCCAAGGCTTCTTGCCTCTTTACAGTGTCTCCAGTCTGAACTACTTGCATTTCAAGCTTCCTAACCTGAGTCCCTAAGGTCTCAATTCTTGTGTTCAGATTGTTGTAGGCGGAATCTATCTTCCCATTGAAATCCACAGTGAGTTGTTGCTGTCCTTCCAGAACTCTATCAAGCATTGCTTCAATCTTGCTCTCCTGAGTCTGTGGTGGTAGATTCTGGTAGAATGAGTTTCCATAGCTTCTGCTGTTGTTGCTGAAAGGTTTCTGAAACTGTGAACTCCTCTAACCATTGCCATAGAAGTTTTTGTTTCCACCCTGGTTTCCAGACCTCTGAAATCCAGTACCTCCAATGTAGTTCACATCTTTTTCTCCTTCAATGTCTACAGCCTCTTCTCTTTCAGCTGAGCAGACTTGCTTCCTGAGAAGCTCATGAACTACATCTAACTTTGCTCTAACTTCATCCATCTGCTCCTTCTTTCGGGATGCAACAGACTTCTTTCTTTCAAAGTCAGTGTTCTTGGTGCTGCTGCTATTTGCTAGATTTTCTATCAGTCTCACAGCTTCAACCGGATTCCTGGTGTTGAAGTTTCCCT
>NC_027754.1:8310982-8313964 GCF_000695525.1 Brassica oleracea var. oleracea | reverse complement strand
TTCCCTAGGGATGCAACAGACTTCTTTCTTTCAAAGTCAGTGTTTTTGGTGCTGCTGCTGTTTGCTAGATTTTCTACCAGTCTCACAGCTTCCACCGGATTCCTGGGGTTGAAGTTTCCCTCGCTAGCTGTATCAAGAGCCATCTGATACCTTAAGGCGATACCTCTGAAGAAAGTGCTCAGCAGTTGCACTTCGTTGAGTCTGTGGTGTGGACAGTCTCGCTGGAAAAACTTGAATCTGATCCACGCGTCTTTGAAAGACTCTCCTGTCTCTTGCGCGAATGTAGCGATTTTGCTTCTCAAGTCTTCAGCGCGTGCCTCATCGAAGAAGTTTCGCAAGAAAGCATTATTGATGTCAGCCCAGGATGTTAGTGATCCTGTCGGTAGCTGCTTAAGCCAGTGCATCGCTTCTCTAGTCAGAGAATACTTGAAGAGCTTGCACAATAGGTAGTCCTCAGGGACTCCATCCATACGAATAGCAGCGATAAGATCCTCGCACCTTTCAAGGTGGTCCATAGGATGCTCGTGTGGTAACCCAGAGTAAGGTATCTGCAACACGAGTGTGTAGTACTGAGGCTTCAACTCGAAATTCTACTTCTGAATCTCTGGAAGTCAAATAGCTGATATGTTGGCGTAGTACTCATCTGGACGATTGTAGTCGGCCAGTTCCCTTGCTCGAGCAGCCTCTTCTACAGGTTAAGAAGCTCATGTAGCATCAGTATCAGTGATTAAATTCCCCTGAGCGTCTACTTTCTGACCTGTTGCATTACGTAGATGACCATCCTGGTCATACAGGTTTCCATTCTCGTCCTGTCTGAGAATAACAATCGCAACCATGCTTCGCGACTGAGGATCGATCGATGTACGCGGTGTAGTGTCGATCGATGTCGAACGAGGTAAATCGGTCGATGATGAAGGTCGGGTGTCGGTCGACGGTTGGGTGCGAGAATCGGTCGACGGTTGGGTGCGAGAATCGGTCGACTGAAAGCTGCTGCGTCGATCGATGGGGAACGTTGGTCTTTGCGGATCGAGTTAATCACAGTGATTAGCGATGGCAATGTAACTAGATCTTGGATCTCAACTGTAGTCTTTTGATCATAATAAAGTGTCGATCGATGATCCTATAGGGATATCGATCGATACATCTTTCGCAATATCGATCGATTGTCAGATGAAGATATCGATCAATAGCTTCTAGTTAAGCCCTAGGCGCAGGTTGATAATGCTCACTAGTCTCCTAGATCAGCGGTTAGCTCTCTCTAGCAGTCCTAGCATGACAGATTAGATTCAGGACAGGATGATCAAGGATGCTTGACACATGCAAATTCCTAGGTTCAATATTCTAGTTAACAAGGCTAGAACAGGCATTAAGAACAATCAATCAATGAATATCACAACTAAGAAATTCTATAGTTGGGGCTAATCCTTTTAACCTATTTGAACCCTGAATCTAACAAGTAAACTACTCAGACATAGCTAAGCAATTCATGACACAAAATATAGATAAAAACTGCATAGAATAGAATAGATGAATCAATGGAGTTCCAATCACAAATCTCTCTATGATCTTCTCTCCTAAAACTCTCTCTCTCTCTCTCCCTTGCTGAAAGTAAGAATATAACACTTAGGCAAGTATATAACTATTAGGTTAAAAACTCGTTAGAGGTAGTCTTGTAATTTGGTGAGGCCTTGGGTTTAAAGGCGGCTGGAACCAAGTCGCGCGTTCTGCGTCTCGAATGGTACAGGATGTACATCGATCGATCATAATCTTCAATCGTCGAGGCTTCTCTTCTGTATCGATCGACGACACTGGATGTGCATCGATCGATTGCTTCTTCTGCATATCGACCTCTAATGGCCAGCTCAGATGAAATCTCTTTTAAGCTCCTAAATGCTCCATAATCATCACTTTACTCCAAGATACTCCTGAATCTGAAAACATACCTAATAGGATAGAATATATAATATATAGATAGTAAAGCACTTATATACCGTGGATGAAAATGGGTCAAATCCATGGTATATCAAAGACCATGATGTTGAACAAGAAAATGAGACTTCGGCAGATACCGAAAGTGAGTGGTCTCTTCCGGATCCGGTCGAAAGGAGTGATGATGAGTTGGACGGTAAGGTTGATCTTAAAGACTATCAGAAATACCGAGAGAAGCACCACAAGTCGGATTCTGATTCTAGTGAAGATTCCAATATGGGCCCTTGAATCAGTTCGTTTATTTAATCTCCAGGAATGAGTAAATTTCAAATGCAAAAGGGGATTAATGGTTTCGGGAGATATGTCAAACACAGTGTCTTTTATTAGAATTACATTATGTTAATTTGAAAATTATTTATTTGTTTTTTTTTAGTTTCAAATTTTAAAATTACTAGAGTCTTTGTCCGCGCTACGCGCGGAAAATGAGTTTAAATATATTATGTTTAGGATTTAAATCTTTAAATAATATTAAGAATTTATTTGATATGTTTAATTAAGTTTTGTTTCAATGTTGATATTGAAAAAAATATGTGAAAGATAATTGTGTGCTGACTCTTTTAATATTTGGCGTTAATTGTGGCAGAAAATACTACTCATTTGAACCAATACCTAACTAAACCAAACCTAATATACCAAAACCTAAATCTAATCTACGCCGCCGTCTTCATCTTCCGACTCCATCCTCCTCGCATCTATGTCTTCTCTTCTTCTCCGCCTTTCTCTTCTTCTTCTTCTTGCTCGGCTCCACTACCACCACCACCGCTACCTTCCTTTGACATCTCCACACCACACCACAGCTTCTCCAGATCCTGCTTTTCGTTTCTCTACAGAAGAATCAAAACACAAAACAATCAGAAAATAAAACTGATGAGAAACCAATACATAGCAAATGGAACACGATACAGAGACCGAAGGTGCGAGTCCGATAAATGCAGACACGGCGTGGTTCATTGGAGTAGGGAGGAGCGGAAGGAGATGTGAAGAGGGAGATAG
>NC_027754.1:8307836-8310801 GCF_000695525.1 Brassica oleracea var. oleracea | reverse complement strand
AGAGAGAGAGAGAGAGAGAGAGTGAGAGAGAGAGAGAGAGAGAGAGAGAGAGAGTATGGTCAGATGTGGTCCGTTGGATTAAATCTAATCCAACGGTAAAGAATGTGATCCGGGTAGATTGATATTAAATTCATTTTTTATGGAATTTATTCACATTCACTAAAAACTAAGGAAAGGCAAAATAAGAAGCCCAAAATAAAAGACGAAGCCCAAAATCAAATAGAAACAGATAACATGGATGATTGTTGTAATATGAGTGGCTGATTTTCTGATCCGACGTGGCATAGCTAAGAAGGCTTGTTATTCTCCTTTTAATAGAGTTAGATTATAAATCTTGTTAAATTGGTCTCTTTAGTAGGTTCATCTATTTAATCCCCACAAATGAGTAAATCGATTAAAAGGGGATCTAGGGTTCGGGAGATTGAAAATTAAGAGATCTTCATAGTTATTGGAGAAAATGTCAGAGAGTGGAAATTTTTTGGCTGCAAACTCCGAGAGTATCATTTCGTCATCCTTAACCGAGCATGGGATACGTTGCGACTCTAACCTTACGGCGAATCCTGTGAGGGCGTGGACGCGTAAAAACCCCGGGCGGAGATTCCTTAGTTGCAGAGGTCGGCGAGTTGGTCGGGACTATGTTAAGTGCGATTTCTTTCAGTGGTTTGATCTGGAACCACCACATGGATGGCAACACCTTGCTTTACTTGAAGCGAGGGATATAATTAATGAACAAAAAGAGGAGATCGCCAAGCTGAGAAACCAGGTAAGTAAACAGGCACACCAGAACTCGAATGTCCAAATCTCGAATGATCTGGTTGAACAGCGGAATGACAAAAGTGAAGAATGTGAACCTTTGAAGAGAGCAGTGTTGGTACTTACTGAGAGGAGTTCAGTGCTTTGTAATGTGTTGGTGGCATCGTCGGTTGGATTTGTTGTTGTTTTAGGAGGGATAATTGGTCTTAACTTCAAGTTTTAGTGTGTTTGTCAGTTTATGTCGTTGTAATTTGCGTGCTTCATATTGTTGGCAAAATAAGGAGTGTTTGAAGTTATTGTTAATTGAAGTCATGTACACTTTTTGACTTCAGGTACACCAATATCCAAAATATGTGTACACTAGTGGTCATGTACACCAATATCCATGAACACCAGTGGTCATGTCCACTTCAATTGTTGTACACTACTATTCTTGGAATCGTATATCCATGTACACCAGTCCTCATATACACTTATATACATGTACAACAGTCGTAATATACACTTTAATTCGTCTACACACGCCGTTAGGTACACCAATTAATGCGCTGCGCTTTGTAAAAAAAAATAGATAACCCACAACATAGTTGATGGCAGTTGTTTATGTACTTGAATACTGAATACATGTGTACATGGATAATGGTGTACACCAACATGCACGTACACCAACATCCATGTACAAAAATACTAAATTTTATGTGCACCACTTGGTTAATGCACTGTGATTTGTTAAGAAAATAGATAAACCAACATAATCATAGCCGGTGTCAAAAAACAAAACAAGAAAACATAGCGAAGGGAGATTTTAGAGCATGTGAGCAATATTGGAACAGATCCAAAAGAGCCTGTAGTTTTTGCAGGAACCTTCAAGGTACTTTGTGTAATCATGGCCATAGAGACACTTTGGTGATTTGATGACCTCATCGTCAGGAAATTTGAAGGTTAGAGGGTAGCTGTTTAAATGTGGCGCCAGGAACAGAGTCAATCTCCACTCAAGCTCATCGGTCAGTTCCAATATGGCATCTGACCTAAGCTTGTCATGAATTGCACCGAACTCCAAAAAAACTTTACTGGCTTCTTTATCTTTACCAAGACAAACGTTGAAAACACCGACGTCCAACGTTGACAATGCGTGCGTTGGGACGTTTGGTTCCAAGACATTGATGGCATGCTCCACATCAAATGTTGTTCGTAGAGACCTTCGTAGTAGACGGCCTCTGTATTTCCAGCACTAACGCATTCGAGCAAGGACTCGTGGAATTTTCCACCTAAGCGGATTTCTAATTTTATAAGCATAGGAGTGACATTGCACGTCTGCAAGACCGAGGGTTCATGGACAAGAGCAAATCCACGCTTCCCAGCCCGCAAGAAAGGTCCAAGGTGCCAAATTGAATCATCCCCAACCAATCCAATTATTTTGCAAACAATTTCGTCAGGAAAATTAGGAAGAAGTTGACCTGATATCGTATTCGGTGCAAAATGTCTTTGTTAAAAGGTTGATAATGTTGTCTGAGTTAAATAGAAAATTTATTTTACCCCCCACTCCCAAAGAGTAAATGTAGTTCTGATATTACGTAGCCTCCTATGACAAAAAGGGAAAAGTTAGTGTGGAATTAAATTTGGCATTTACTGTGGGAACCGAAATTCGCACTGTCGATTTCCGTTTAAATTAGGAAAGTAAGATAACCCTAATTTCCCAGAGGTCCCGGATATCTGCTAATACCACACGCCAAGGAATCAGAACACGAAACAAGAACAGTAATAAAATAAGAAATCGAAAAAAAAGAGCAAGATAGTTCTTATTCCGAATCTGCATTTGAGCGTTTACAACAAGGTAAGTGTCTGGGCTACGAGAGCTGTTGGCGATATTCCTAGTTCTAAAACCCTAAGACGGCAAAAACCTAATTGAGTCGCAGCTCGAATAACAAAAACGAAAACATGCCTAAATCGCTCTTAAGTGATAAGTTTTCTCTAAAAAAGTCCTCCTCATGCCTCTCTCCTAGAACTCCTTATATACTGGCTCCTAGGTCGGTTTACGCTTTTCCCCTTCTGCCCTTAAGCCGCCATAGCTTAAAAATGGAGATATTCCATTTTTTCCGATCTTCGTAATTATCTTCAAAATTTTGTATTTATCCGCGGAAACTTGACATTTATCTTTCCTTGCGAACCAAGCGTAAACCGTCATGTGGCTTACGGGCTGTTGGTTAAGAAA
>NC_027754.1:8305189-8307152 GCF_000695525.1 Brassica oleracea var. oleracea | reverse complement strand
TCTTCTTCCCATGGTGACAAGCGAAGTTCCGATGTGGAGATGGGCGAGGCCACCTCTCCGGCGCCGATTCCGACTTCTCCGGTCGAAGCGCCGGCTTGCGTTGCCGACCATCTATCCTTTCGAGAGAAATTAGTTCGTCGCCAAGCCAAGAAAGAACAGGTTCGAGCCGGTGCCGAGTTACCGTCCTCTTCTGCACTGGCCGTTGCTCCGGGTCATGGGACCGAGGGCGTAACTCCGCGAGATACGGGAACTCTCGCAGGCTCGGTCATTCCGGATGCTTTGGCTTTACCTGCTGGATCGTCCACGACTCCGATTCTCGTCGAAGATAAGGAGAGGGCTGCTGACTCTATGCCTCCTCCTCCGGCCAGGAAGGGGATCGTTCTAGCGCTGCGCGCTCCTATTGTTGTTCCGGTTGCTCAGCCTAAGGGCCGGAAGAGGATGTTTACATTTTACTGAAATATATCACCTAAGAAATTATTCTAACCTTAACTCTCAACCAAACTACCTTTACTCTAACCTTTACTGTTACCTTTAGCTTGAACCGATACTGGTTAGAAGTATGGCCCAAATGTATTTCGTTGTTTATCATTGCAGGCCCAGTGTATTAACATTAAGACCGATTTTGTGGTGGTTCGCCTAACTAAATGCCATTAAGTGGTTTTAGAATGACTGACGTTACGGTTGAGTTGCTAGAAGTATATGACCTATTCATCATCTGCTTCCATCCGTCGCAGGAACCGTGATCATGCCAGAGAACCACCTGTTAGATTTTTGACATTTGAATCTCTCCTCGAAGAAAGTCGGTGGTGCTTTATCGGCAACGAACCGGTAGCAAACCCATGGTCTCTTCATCATTTAACTGAAGAAATTTTTTGTAAGTATCAACAACTATGCATACGAGGGGTTTTAGTACAAGGGATATTACTGTTAGATTATCCTGCTATTGCTGAAGCTCGGCGGATGGTAGAGGATGTTGGGTTGATTCACACTGTTTTGCATGTCCGGCCTATCTGTCCAAGAGTAGTTACGGAATTCATCTCCAACCTATGCAGTGCCGATGACAGAGTTTATATTAGGGGTTGCCGTTTTGATTTCGGTCCCGTGGTGATAAATCAACAATTTAGGACTCCATTTGTGGAAAAGTCTCACGTTTGGGAGGATGAGGATCTGACGCAGGCAATCGTCTTCTTGACGGTGGACGCTTGTGGGAACCGAAATTCGCACCATCGATTTCCGTTGAATTAGGAAAGTTAGGAAAGCCCTAATTTCTCAGAGGTCCCGGATATCTGCTAAACCACACGTCAAGCAATCAAGAACACGAAAAGACAGACGGGAAAAATATGAGAATCGTAAAGAGAACGAAATTGGTCTTATTCTGAATCTGCGTATGAACGTTACAACAAGGTAAAGGCCTCACCTGCTAGAGCTGTCGGCGAAATGCCCTAGTTCTAGCACCTAAGATTGCAGAAAACCTAATTGAGTAGCAGCTCGAATAACAAAAATTGAAAGTTGCCTAAATTGCTCTAAGTATTGCTCTGAGTAAAAATTATTTTCCCTTTTTGCCCTCGGTCGAGTTCATCGCTTCGCGGAAATATTCCATTTTTCTTCGATCTCTGTATTTATCTTCGGAAACTTGACATTTATCTTCGGAAACTTGACATTTATCTTCGGAAACTTGACATTTATCTTCGGAAACTTGACATTTATCTTCGGAAACTTGACATTTATCTTCGGAAACTTGACATTTATCTTCGGAAACTTGACATTTATCTTCGGAAACTTGACATTTATCTTCGGAAACTTGACATTTATCTTCGGAAACTTGACATTTATCTTCGGAAACTTGACATTTATCTTCGGAAACTTGACATTTATCTTCGGAAACTTGACATTTATCTTCGGAAACTTGACATTTATCTTCGGAAACTTGACATTTATCTTCGGAAACTTGACATTTATCTTC
>NC_027754.1:8300959-8302042 GCF_000695525.1 Brassica oleracea var. oleracea | reverse complement strand
CAAGGGAGATTTGGCAGTCGTGGATGGAGATTTCGATCTCATCCTAGGTGACCTGAAATCCGCGTGCTTTCTTCCAACATGTTCAGAAGGCCCGGAGGGGAAAGATCCGGTGCTCGGAGAAGGCGGAGGTGATGTGGCTCCAGGCTTGGACGAAGCGACGGGTGAAGAGGGAGCGTGAGCTCTGAGGATGACTTTGGTTAGATCTCTTGCGGGAGATTTTTTTTTTTATGTTTGATGTTTCAGCCTTAAATGGCCTCATTTCGTGTTTCGGGACTGGTCGTACGTGGCTTTGAATCCCTGCCGCTCTGCGGCTTTTTATGACAAGATGGTCGAGTTGCATTTTTCATAAGCTTACGTATGGCGTGGAAGAAGGGTGATGAGTTGTCGTCTCATATCCTTCTTCGATGTGAAATGTTTTGTTCGAGATCTAGTTCGAGAGTTTTTCTGCGAGATATCGACTTCGCGGGATATCTGAAGATGTCGAATGTAAACATAGAGGCATGGTTTTGGGATCTTGTATCTTTTCTAGAGACCAGTGCGCTGGGTTTAGGGCAAGACCTAGGTTTACTCCTGGTTTTAGAGGGTGCGATGACTGATTCGACTTACGTATCCCGTTTCAGTTTTATCCTGATTCCATACCGATTTAAAGTCCGCGATAGATTCTCGGCTTATACGACTTGTATGGTTGGAACCGAGCATCTCTCCAAGGACAATTTTTAAGCCTCTTGGAAGTGCAGACCAAAAAATTTGGGTTTCTTTTATAGAGCTATTATCCTTGTGTCGGATGTACGAGAGTCATCTTCGTGAGATGGCTATGTCTGTTTAGGACGTTCAAGAGTTCGATGTGATCAGCACCCAACTTGGCGGCAGATGCCGTCGTTTAGAATTTTTGCGCAAGATATGTGTTAAAATGTTCATCATTTTTTGACGGAGTGTCCGTTTTCGTCGTTCGGAAGAAGTAACCCTCGAGGCATCTCTCGTGATGTCTCGCGATGCCAAAGGCTGCTTCTCCCTAACGGCTGATTTATTTTTGAATATTGAAAATGTTTTGCGGATAAAAGATAATTTGCTTGGTTAAGATAT
>NC_027754.1:8300643-8300822 GCF_000695525.1 Brassica oleracea var. oleracea | reverse complement strand
CTCCTTATGGAGATCAAGCCGTCTCGTAGTTCGGTCATTGTGAGTTGATTTGTTTAGTGATAGTATTTTTTGAGATGCAACGCGTTCCAGGTCCTTGGAATTTTTATGCCCTGCATGTTGGCTATTTCGTAAGAACCTGGTCGGACGACTTTTTCGATTTTATAGGGACCTTCCCAGTT
>NC_027754.1:8286761-8299900 GCF_000695525.1 Brassica oleracea var. oleracea | reverse complement strand
ACTCGAAGCGTTTATTACGGCTTCTTTCAATAAAGAACGAACTTTCCGCGGTTTTCACGATAAAGTTTGACCGATAACTTAGAATGGCGCGGGATCGCGAAATGGGTTCGCTACGGTCTTCGGGAGACAGCATCAAAGGGTAGACGAGAACGCATGGACTAATGTCGTATCGACGTTCCGGAAGAGCTCGGTCGCTACGTAGCGACCGAGCGGAGTGGACGACCGAACTTTGGTTTGATCTCGGCTGCTACGTAGCGACCGAGCTCCGGCTCGAGCTCGGTCGCTACGTCGCGACCGAGCGGAATGGACATTTGGTCGCTACGTAGCGATCCTTCTCGAGTTCTTGTCCGATGATTCGAGTCTCTTCTGTAAAGGTTTTCGTAAAGAAGAATCTATTCCAAAAAAGTATTTGTCGAAGAAGCTTCCTACGTTTTTCTTCTTCGGGGATTTGGACGTTTACTTCGTCGTAACCGTTTTCGACCCCAACAGTTAGCCCCCCAGGTCGATAGAGTCGAGACTCTAGCGGGCGGTTTGACGATTTTAGCAAAGTTAGGCGTATTGAACGAAGTTTACTTCAAACTCCGCGGAAGAGAATTCTCGAGAAAGTGTTTCTTAAAAAATATAAAATTCCGAGCCCATACTTCTATAAGTAGTGAGCTCTTGTCATTCATTTGCTTCACACCTTCCCTTCTTCAAACCTTCAAAACCTCTCTAGCTCCAAATCTCTTGTTTTTAACATGTCTTCTTCCCATGGTGACAAGCGAAGTTCCGATGTGGAGATGGGCGAGGCCACCTCTCTGGCGCCGATTCCGACTTCTCCAGTCGAAGCGCCGGCTTGCGTTGCCGACCATCTCTCCTTTCGAGAAAAATTAGTTCGTTGCCAAGCCGAGAAAAATCAGGTTCGAGCCGGCGCCGAGTTACCGTCCTCTTCCGCAAAGCTTTTCGTAAAGAAGAATCCATTTTGTAAAAGTATTTGTCGAAGAAGGTTTCTACGTTTTCTTCATCGGGGATTCGGACGTTAACTTCGTCGCAACCGTTTTCGACCCCAACATTTACCAACTAATGTCAAATTTATTAACTAATGTACACATCCTATGATGACACGTACACCCCTAATAAATTGGAGAAAAATGATTCAAATATTGTATTTACATATACTGTTAGAGTTTGATAGCCATAAATGAAGTTGTGTACATTTTACTGAAATATATCACCTAAGAAATTATTCTAACCTTAACTCTCAACCAAACTACCTTTACTCTAACCTTTACTGTTACCTTTAGCTTGAACCGATACTGGTTAGAAGTATGGCCCAAATGTATTTCGTTGTTTATCATTGCAGGCCTAGTGTATTAACATTAAGACCGATTTTGTGGTGGTTCGCCTAACTAAATGCCATTAAGTGGTTTTAGAATGACTGACGTTACGGTTGAGTTGCTAGAAGTATATGACCTATTCATCATCTGCTTCCATCCGTCGCAGGAACAGTGATCATGCCAGAGAACCACCTGATGCTTTATCGGCAACAAACCGGTAGCAAACCCATGGTCTCTTCATCATGTAACTGAAGAAATTTTTTGTAAGTATCAACAACTATGCATACGAGGGTTTTTAGTACATGGGATATTACTGTTAGATTATCCTGCTATTGCTGAAGCTCGGCGGATGGTAGAGGATGTTGGGTTGATTTACAGTGTTTTGCATGTCCGGCCTATCTGTCCAAGAGTAGTTACGGAATTCATCTCCAACCTATGCAGTGCCGATGACAGAGTTTATATTAGGGGTTGCCGTTTTGATTTCGGTCCCGTGGTGATAAATCAACAATTTAGGACTCCATTTGTGGAAAAGTCTCACGTTTGGGAGGATGAGGATCTGACGCAGGCAATCGTCTTCTTGACGGTGGACGCTTGTGGGAACCGAAATTCGCACCATCGATTTCCGTTGAATTAGGAAAGTTAGGAAAGCCCTAATTTCTCAGAGGTCCCGGATATCTGCTAAACCACACGTCAAGCAATCAAGAACACGAAAAGACAGACGGGAAAAATAAGAGAATCGTAAAGAGAACGAAATTGGTCTTATTCTGAATCTGCGTATGAACGTTACAACAAGGTAAAGGCCTCACCTGCTAGAGCTGTCGGCGAAATGCCCTAGTTCTAGCACCTAAGATTGCAGAAAACCTAATTGAGTAGCAGCTCGAATAACAAAAATTGAAAGTTGCCTAAATTGCTCTAAGTATTGCTCTGAGTAAAAATTATTTTCCCTTTTTGCCCTCGGTCGAGTTCATCGCTTCGCGGAAATATTCCATTTTTCTTCGATCTCTGTATTTATCTTCGGAAACTTGACATTTATCTTCTTCTGGGCGACAAATGATAAACCGTCGTAACAACTGTGATTGGTTTCACAAAATCATAAGTGGGCTCTTTGCCATGTTATGGCCCTTTCTGGTCCGCTTTCCGACTTTGGCGTTTTTATGATTTTATAATAAGAATGCTTCCGAAACGACGCCAATTCCGAAGAACATTCAAATTCCTCGTATAGCGTAGGCAACCTTGGGTGTTCAGCTAACCGTTGCCGTTTTATATGATCAATCCGAATGTTCTTTGAGAAAAAGCGAGTTCTTGCGGTTTTTAAATCATAAAGTTCCAATGATACCTTCGATCGAGACGAAACAAGAATGAGTTTGATGCAATCTCGGGAGAGGATTTACAAGGACGAAGTGAAGACGGACTCCGGTCGATCCAGCTCGGGCATTCGCCGAACTGGATTGGTCCAGCTCGGCGAACGGCCGAGCTGAATCCGTGTTCGATCCAGCTCGGCGAACAGCCGAGCTGAATCCAAGTTCGATCCAGCTCGGCCGTTCGCCAAACTGGACTGGTCCAGCTCCGCGAACGGCTGAGCTGAATCCGCATTCGATCCAGCTCAGCAGTTTGCCGAGCTGGACTGGCCCAGCTCCGCGAACGGACGAGCTGAATCCGTGTTCGATCCAGCTCGGCGAACAGCCGAGCTGAATCCAAGTTCGATCCAGCTCGGCCGTTCGCCAAACTGGACTGGTCCAGCTCCGCGAACGGCTGAGCTGAATCCGCATTCGATCCAGCTCAGCAGTTTGCCGAGCTGGACTGGCCCAGCTCCGCGAACGGCCGAGCTGAATCCGTGTTCGATCCAGCTCGGCGAACAGCCGAGCTGAATCCAAGTTCGATCCAGCTCGGCCGTTCGCCAAACTGGACTGGTCCAGCTCCGCGAACGGCTGAGCTGAATCCGCATTCGATCCAGCTCAGCAGTTTGCCGAGCTGGACTGGCCCAGCTCCGCGAACGGACGAGCTGAATCCGTGTTCGATCCAGCTCGGCCGTTCGCCGAACTGGACTTGATCCAGCTCGGCGAACGGCCGACCTGAATTCCACGGACGATCTAGTTTGTTCGTTTTGACGAACTGATCATTAGACCTTTGATAGCTTTTTTTTGTTCTTTCTTAACTTCTTTTTGTTTTTATGAAAGAGAAGATTTTATCGGAATTTTTTCCAACGTTGATTTCGTCGTAACTGATTTTGACCCCAACAGTTAGCCCCCCAGCTCGTTAGGATCGTGATGTTCTTGCGAGCGGCTTAGACATGTTTGAATAAGTTAGACTGAATCGACTGTCCGAAAATCCGAAGATGAATAGTGAATCTTTCTGCCTATAAGTAGTTGGAGTAAGTTTTCAAATTCTTTACTTGCTCATTTCCACAAATTTTTTCCCAAAGAATATCCTTTGATCTCTTCTCTTCCTTTAAATACCAAATTCTCTACCTTTCCCACTTTTTTCTCTCTTTTTTTTTTTGAGAAGGAAGGATCATGCTTTCAAAGAGAAAATCTTCCACCAAGTCTCGTCGCGATCGTTCCGTTCCTGATGGTTCCAGCTCGCAGCATGTCGGTGTTGTGCCAAAGGTGGAATTCTCGGCAGACTCGATCGATCCTGAAGAGATCGATGCATACTGGACGACTAGGGGTGAAGTGAAACCTCGGCTTCCTATGCTATGGGTTCCTCCCCTTTTAAAACAAACCCTGTGGCTGGCTGTCTGAGCAGGAGCTGTCCAAATGGGCTTACGGCCATTACACGTTTCTGCAGGATTCCTGAATCAGTCGAGTTTTGCCTCCTAGAAGGTTGGGAAGTGTCGCAGTTTCCGCACAAAGGCTATCTCACGTGCTATGAGGCGTACTTGATGCAATGTCATCTATGGTTCCCTATCCCGGAGCTTATCGTACAACTTCTTAATCGTTTCAACTTGTCGATTAGCCAGGTAAATCCATGTGGTTTACAGCACCTCGTTGGAATCTTAGTGCTGAGTTACGAACTGGGAATCACCCTTGACGCTGATCTTCTCGAGGCTTTAGTTGAGCCCTGATGGTCTACTTCACTCATAGTCCAAGTGAGGCCTCGTACGAACATGGCGATCATCTTGGGGTTCATATCGAAATACCATTTTTGGAAGGAGCAGTTCTTCTTGGTCCGTGTTAGCGATGCCTCGGTAGAAGCGAGCACCATCCCCATCTTTAGGACTGGATGGGGAAAAAAAGGTATTCCTGATTCTGAACGTTTGCTATCTTTGGTTTCGACGATGTCTGATCTTCAATTGTGTTTTTTTTTTAGTGTCCGCCACTTTCTATCTGGTTCCCGAGGGATTGCTCACTGTTCGAGAGTTATTAGGCGGACGTCCATCCTTTTGGGTGGACTTTTCCCCGAAGCGGGTCCGTCGTGTTGTCGCGCTTTACCGTTCCCGGTTTCAGCCGGACCTGCCGACCAAAGAAGGGTTGGAGTCTAGTATGGATGGGTTTATTCCATATGTGCCTCATACGAAGAGAGACAGGTCGAAGCCTCGCAAGGACAAGCATCTTATGGTGGATAAATACATGGTTGACAGACAGCTTTCTCCTGATAACATACTCAAGGACTATCTTGACAGTCAAGCCGGTGGAATCAGCGGCGAACAGTTTAACTTCGACGGGTTATTTGAATTCGACTTTCCTCCGATCGAGGGTGGATCCAATGAAGTGCAAGATTTTTCCAAGGCGGCGAGGATGGTCAATGGGGTAGGTTCTCATCTTTGGACATTCTCGGGTTTTGTTTGGCCCTAAGCTTTACTGATTTTGAGAATTCTCGCAGGGGCTTCTTATGATAAACCGAGCCCTCGATACGAGCAAACAAGAGGCTCGGATGGCTTGATTCAAGGCTAAGGTGGCTGACAAAGAGATTGCTCGTTTGAAAGATGAGTTGGAAAGTTCTCGTTGTCGTGAGAGAGATTAGTTTGAGAGGGAGGTCAACCATGCCTTTAGACGAGGGAAGAGAGAGATAGTCGAAGTTATGAAGAGCCGTTGTAATAAGTTCTCGCAAAAGTTTGGAGAGCTCATGGGGCGTTACTAGGCGCTCGTGGATTATCGCGAGTGTCATTGAACCGTGGGTGGCTTGTACCTTACGCGGCTTCCTGACTACTCGTTTACTAACGAGTATGCGAAGCAGACCAGGCATATGGTCGAGAAAGGCAAATATTTTAAAATTTTTGAGGTTGAGGAAGAGATTTGGGAGCAATGGGAACCAGTTCCCGTTTCTCCCGACACGGTGGAGGCCGAGACGGGAGATCCCGGCAAGGCGGGCGAAGTGGACCAGTCGGTGGCTCCGCTTGATCGGAAGATCGATGAGTGGGGACTTCGATCTTGGCGATTGACCGCAAGGTTCACTGTGAGTTGTTTGGAAAAGTGTCCCCTTGACTTTGTAATTTGCTTCTGCTATTTGTACGTGTGCTGACCACCCAGTATGGCCATGTTTTTATGTAATGGGACTGGCCGAGTGAGGCTTCGAATCCCTGCCGTTTTACCGGCTTTTTGTTTGAACCATGCTTTTATAAAAAGGAGGTTTTAAGTATGTTTCAATTTTTTGCTAATTGTAAGGAGAAGGTTTCGAGTTGTCATCTCGTCCTTCGCCTCTTTTTATTTTGGTGGATCGTCGAACTCATTGCTTATTGAAGCTTTGAGCGTGTTTTTGGTTATGGACGAGTAGACGTGCTTTCAAGATCTCGTATCTTTTCGATATCATACCTTGAGATGTTAGAGACCAGTGTGCTGGGTTTAGGGTAAGACCTAGGTTTACTTTCGGTTGAAGGCTTTTGCGATGACTAATCGGCTGTTGTTTAGCCTGTTGCGATTTTAACCTGACTCCATTCCACTTTAAAGTCCGCGATATGTTCTAGGCGAATCGAGCATCTCTTCGAGGACAAGTTTTAAGTCTCCCGAAAGTGCTGACCGAAATTTTGGATTTCTTTTATAGCGCGCTATTTTATCCTAGTCAGATGTAATAGGATCTATCCTTCGGATAGATCTAAATGCGTTCGTTTAGGACAGCTAATATGCTCGGCGGGGCCAGTCGACGAGCGTTTGAAATTTATAGTCGCGAACGGACAAAGAGCATGTTTTTGAAGATCTAGGCGACGTCACGCTTATTTTTCTTTTCGAAAACACACTGTTAGCGATATTTTGAGTATCTCGTGCGACCGAAACATTTTGCAAATGAGTTTCTGTGATGGAATCTGTTGATTCCGGCCATGCCTTAGTCGATGTGACGAAGTTTCTTTGTCGGATAAGTTAGTGTGGAGTTGATCCGTTTCGAGGCAGGATGATTTGTTGCGAGTTTCCGCTTTTTAGTTTCGTACAATAATCATTTTGCTCATCTTTGGATGTTTTTCGAAAGTATAACAAGATGTTTTTCCAAAATAAGAGAGATATTAACGAAGTTTTATTGCCGAAAAAGTTTCCGAAATATTGAGTACAAGGCAAATATTTTAGAATGCGGGAATATACGAGTATTCGTATATGTACCCACTCCCCCCCCCCTTTTGGAGAGAGGTGATAGCTGAACTCGTCCTTGGACGAGCTCCCTACGTACCCTCTTCGGGGATTAAGCCATCTCGTAGTTCTTCTTTTTATGAGAGTGTGTTTACTCGGCTACTGCGTCAATCGCGTTAGTTGCAGGATCGATGACTTTTACCGGGTTTGTTTCCTCCGGTTGGGTAGAAGCGTTGGGTTTGAAACTGGTTGTTCGATGGATGTTGCTTGAGTAGACGATTCTGGGTCGTCTTCTTTCGAAGCTTTTTCAGTAGACGTTTGAGTTAGCTTTGCCCGTTTGGGTTTCGCCATCGAGATGGTCGTGATTTGCCGCAGTTTGTGTTCGGCCAGGAAGCAGCATCTCGACTGTGTCTGGGATCCCCAGATTGCAGCAATTCCGTTATGAGTCGGGAATTTGATGCCTAAGTGATAGGTCGACGGGACTGCTTATGGCGTTCAGCCAAGGTGTGCCCATGATGACGTTATAGATGGCTCGGTGGTCAACGACAGTGAAATCAATGATCTTCGTGACTTCTTTCGCCGCAACGGGTAGTTTGATCGATTCGAGAGTCATAGAGGTCGTGCCCACAAAACCGGTTAGCGGCTTGGGGGATGGTATGACTTCTCCTAGCTCGACGTTAATTCTTTTAAGAGTGTCGCGGAATATGACGTTGACCGTGTTGCCCGTGTCGATGAGAACTCTTGCGACCTCAAGATCTCTTATCACGATATCGATCACAAGCGGGTCGCAGTGGGGCTGATCGATCCCGCCGGCCTCTTCGTCATCGAAAGTTATCACTCCTTTCGGGAAATTGCTAGGCGCGGACCAGGTTAGCGAATTTGCGCTTGTCTAAGCCTTGCGCTCATAAGCTTTGATGGCGGAGATGGTGTCGCTGCAGTACTGCGATCCTCCGATGATCATATTGACTATGCGGCGACTATTGTCATTGCCCTTCTCGTCCTGCCTTCTCTCGCGCTTTTCTCCTGATTGGTTCTCTCGGAGAGAGTTCTCAGTTTGAGGGGCTTTATCGTTTCTCGGAGGACGGTCTGAGTCTCGGACGAGATCTTTTACGCTAGATACATCGGCGAGTTGTCCTGATACCACTCAAATTACCCTAAGGAGTGATTTATACTCTCTCAAATAACATGTCGAGTTGTAGTACTTAGGGATCAAATTCACAGGGAGCTAGGGAACCTAGGAAATCTAATATGATTTGTTAAGCAAGATGGTTTTAGAGTTTTTAAATATAAATTGAAGTTTTATATTGAACAAATAGTTAGACTTAAGGTTTTTATTCAGGGAACTTGGGATTATAATCCTACTGATGCCTAATGAGTTGCATGCATGATAATATAAAGCTCAACTACTTAGTCAACAACTCCATCAGCATTCGCAATGTTTGGACTTGTCTATTAACTAGATCAATTGATCTCAATTGTCGTATTTTGATCAATAGAAAGTGTCGATCGATAATCCTATAGGGATATCGATCGATACACCTTTTCCTCCATCGATCGATTATTCAAGTATGATATCGATCGACGCGCTATTGTCAAGCTTTATGCGCGGGTTGAATAATAGCTTATTAAGCTCACTAGATCATCTCTCGCCTTGCTCATAGCAAGAAACATAGTTCTATTAGAATGTTTTCAGGATGAAAATAAAGCTCTCGCTTTTATCAATCAAATCCAAGGGCAGGTTCTAGGTAGCTAATCTAGACACATGCTTTAATGAACAATCCTAAAGATGATTATCACAACTTAGCAATCTATAGTTGGGGCTAATCCCTCCTAACCTATTTAAACCCTTCAATCTAAAAATGGAACTACTCAGACATGGCTAAGCAATTCATAACAGCAGTTAAGTATAAAAACTTCATTAGAATAGTAAATAGATATTAATGGAGTTCCAATCACAAATTATAACTTTGGATCTTCTCTCCAATCTATCAAAATCCTAAAAACCTTTGCTGTGAAAATAATAAAACTAGAAAAGCACATTTTGCCTCTAACATGGCGGAAAAGCTTATATAATTAGGGTAAAACTCGTCAGGGGTAATTTTGTAAAATGGTGAAGACTTGGGCTTCAAGTTGGCTGTGACCAAACGGGCTTTCTGCGCACTTCGCTGTCGATCGATACACAGATGTGAGTATCGATCGATTATTCTTCTCCAATATCGACCGATGGTCGAGCTCGATGGTCATCTCGGGTGCTTGCTCCAAATATCTCTAAAACGCTCTAAAATCATCACTTATCTCCAAAACACTCCTGATCTTATAAATATAATAAATAGACTCTAAAATATAATAGTTATTAGTAAAAACACCTATAAACTATGGATGAAAATGGGTCAAATCCATAGTCTATCATCTCCTGCGAGCAGCTTTGCGGCCAATCTGGCACCGAGAACCTTGCAGTTTATGGTCGAATGGCCGCGGGCCTGATGAAAGTCACAGAAGGCGTTCTTGTCGTAATTCGGATTACGAGTCCATGTATTTCCCGTTGTCTGGCCTTGCTCTGGTTCGGAACTGATGGCGTAGTTATGTGCTCCATGGGTCTCCTCTTCCCCGGGATGGACGTTTTTGTCGTTACGAGGGTTTCTTTATTTAGATTTCTGATCCGACCCGTGATCCTTCAATGAAGTTTATGTGAGCTTCTGTTTTTGCGATAAGATTTTCGTCTCTTCTTCGATCGTTATGTAGTCTGTGGCCTTATGGAACGCGTCTTGAATCGTATGTGGCTTATCCAAGGTTATCCACTTCCTGAACTTTGACTTGTACCAGAGTGTTTTACGGAGTGCGTCTACTGCCACTTTGTCCCGAGAACCATTCAAGCGCTGCTCCTTGGAGGTTTTTGACGAAGAGGCGGCATTCGCTGGCATCTCTTTCGCTTTCTCTGAATTTGGCTCTCCGCATTGCGATCTGGAAAGCTTGCAGGTGTGCCCTGGGATCAGTAGTTCCATCGTAAGGCGTTACCTTGATCTTTCCAGGGTCTGAAACCCTAGTTCCGGTGATGCGGGTTGTAAAAGGCGTTTTTCGAGATTCCTCGAGCAGGAGATCGATCTCGGGCGCGGTGCTAGTAGCGTGGTGAATCTGAGATTTCACCGCTCTGACTTCTGCAGCCGTTTTCATGAGATGGCCGCGAAGATCGCGGATCTGGGATTTTTCGCTAGCAGATTTCCGATTTTATCGGTGTTTGCCGCGAGTGTTCTGAATCTACTCCTCGACCAGTTTTCCCTGTTCGTCCCATAAGACAGCTTCTTCTTCTTCGGTCATAGGATTATCGAACTGGGAATCATCTTTAGCCGCATAACTCCTTGTACGACGCGGATGCACGTCTGCGTCTTCGTCCGTAGGTTCGGACTGACTGCTAGAATCCACATCGACGCATTCAATTTCTCCATCTTCCTCGTCTTCCACGATAGGGGGAAGATCTCCCGGGTTTTTCCGCGTTGGCGCAAGGGTGGTCTCGTCGGGATTTTGCCCTGACCTTTTCCCCTGCGCGTTGCCGGACCGGTCCAAAGGAGTCGCGGTAACGTTCGTTGCTGGAGTGCTTCGAACGTTGTCGTCGACGGCGTCACCGTCGCGAGTTTGTTGGTTGTTGAGATCGTCAGCTGACATGTCTGATCGAGCGTTGGTGGCTGAGAGTTAAATTGATTCGTACCCCCTCTCCTTCTAGCGCCAAACTGTGGGAACCGAAATTCGCACCGTCGATTTCTGTTGAATTAGAAAATTTAGGAAAGCCCTAATTTCCCAGAGGTCCCGAATATCTGCTAAACAACACGTCAAGCAATCAAGAACACGAAAAGACAGACGGGAAAAATATGAGACTGGTAAAGAGAACGAAATTGGTCTTATTATGAATCTGCGTATGAGCGTTACAACAAGGTAAAGGCCTCGGCTGCTAGAGCTGTCGGCAAAATCCCCTGCTTCTAGCACCTAAGATTGCAGAAAACCTAATTGAGTCGCAGCTTGAATAACAAAAACGAAAAGTTGCCTAAATTGCTCTAAGTATTGCTCTGAGTAAAAATTCTTGTGTCCCCTCGTCCCTCCAGCTTCGATCCCCTTATATATGATAGACTATGGATTTGACCCATTTTCATACATAGATTATAGGTGTTTCATACTAATAATTATTATATTATAAAGTCTACTTATTATATTTATAAGACCAGGAGTGTTTTGGAGATAAGTGATGATTTTGGAGAATTTTGGAGATATTTGGAGAAAGCACCCGAGATGACCATCGAGCTCGACCATCGGTTGATATTAGAGAGGAATAATTGATTGATACTCACATCTGTGTATCGATCGACAGCAAAGCGCGCAGAAAGCCCGTTTGGTCACAGCCGACTTGAAGCCCAATTTTTCACCATTTTACAAGATTACTCTTGACGAGTTTTACCCTAATTATATAAGCTTTGCCGCCATGTTAGAGGCAAAGTGTGCTTTTCTTGTTTTATTATTTTCACAGCAAAGGTTTTTAGGATTTTGATAGATTGGAGAGAAGATCCAAAGTTATAATTTGTGATTGGAACTCCATTAATATCTATTTACTATTCTAATGAAGTTTTTATACTTAATTGATGTTATGAATTGCTTAGCCATGTCTAAGTAGTTTCATTGTTAGATTTTAGGGTTGTTCATTAATGCATGTGTCTAGATTAGCTACCTAGAACCTGCCCTTGGATTGATTGATAAAAGCGAGAGTTTTATTCTCATCCTCAAAACATTCTAATCGAACTATGTTTCTTGCTATGAGCAAGGCGAGAGCTGATCTAGTGAGCTTAGTAAGCTATTATTCAACCCGGGCATAAAGCTTGACCAGAGCGCATCGATCGATATCATACTTGAATAATCGATCGACGGAGCAAAAGGTGTATCGATCGATATCCCTATAGGATTATCTATCGACACTTTCTATTGATCAAAATACGACAGTTGAGATCAATAGATCTATTTAATAGACAGGTCAATACATGCGAGAGCTGATTGACTTGTTGATCAAGTAGTTAAGCTTTACATGATCATGCATGCAACTCATTAGGCATCTGTAGGATTATAATCCCAATTTTCCTCATTAAAAACCCTAAGTCTAACTATTTCCTTTTTAAGCACCAAAACCTCAAACCAGCTATTGAACAAATACTTGTTCAATATAAAACTGCAATTTATATTTAAAAACTCTAAAACCATCTTGCTTAACAAATCATATTAGATCTCTTAGGTTCCCTAGCTCCCTGTGAATTCGATCCCTAAGTACTACAACTCGACCTCTTATTTGAGAGAGTATAAATCACTCCTTAGGGTAATTTGAGTGGTATCAAATTTGGCGCCGTTGCCGGGGAGCTTTGATCGCCTATTTATCTAATTTTTGTTAAGTTTCTGACATAAATTTTTTTTTTTGGATTTTCAGGTACATGCCCAGCAGTACCAGAAGCAACAAGGAAACTCAACTTCTATTCTCACCAGATCCTGCAAGTTTGGAATGTTCGGTCCGCAAGGAAAGGCGCTCCTCATCGACCGACAACAACACTTGTGTGTCGCTCGATTCTGATCAACCACCGTCGACCCAGATACTAGTCCCGTCGACCGATACTCGCTCACCACTGTCGACCGACAACACTCACCTTCTGTCGACCAACATCCTTCATCCGACATCGATCGATACTCCATCCCGGATATCGATCGATACTGAGCCGCGAGACATGGTTGCGCCTTTGATACTTGTACGAGACAATAATGGATACCTGCATGACCAAGAGGGTCATCTGCGTAATGCAGCAGGTCAAAGGATAGATGCTCAGGGGGCTGCAATCCCTGAGCCTGATTCTAATGCTACAGGTACTACTTTGCATGTCGATGAGGCTGTGCAACCCAAAACGTTGGCTGACTATAACCGTCCAGATTGATACTACACCAACAGATCAGCCATTCATCCTCCCACAATCGAGAGGGATTTTGAGTTGAAAGCGCAGTACTACACGCTTGTGAAACAGCTACCCTACCATGGAATATCCCACGAGCATCCTATGGACCATCTTGAGAGGTTCGAGGATCTGATTTCTGCTATTAGAGTCGAGGGAGTCTCTGAGGACTACCTGTTATGCAAGCTCTTCAGGTACTCACTTGCTGGAGAAGCTCTGCATTGGCTCAAGCAGTTACAACCAGGGTCTCTTAAATCCTAGAGCGACATCAAGAATGCATTCATATGCAATTTTTTTGATGAAGTGCGTGCTAAAGTCTTGAGGAGCAAGATTGCTACATTCACTCAAGAGCCTGCAGAATC
>NC_027754.1:8280835-8286649 GCF_000695525.1 Brassica oleracea var. oleracea | reverse complement strand
TTGATGCTTCCAGCAATGGAAACTTCAACACCAGGAATCCAGAGGAGGCATTCAAGGTTAGAAAACCTAGCATCCAGCAACAACACCAAGAACACTGATTTTGAAAGAAAAAGATCTGCCACCATCCTTGGGAATGATCAGATTGATGAGGTGAAGGCAAAACTGGATAGTGTTCACAAGCGTCTCAGGAAGCAGGTCAGCTTTGTTGAAGATGCAGAAGCTGTAGAGGGTAAAGCAGAAGAAGAAGAGGTGAACTACATTGGTGGAACTGGATTCCAAGGTTCTGGAAACCAGGGTGGAAACAGAAACTTCTATGAAAATAGGAGTAACTTCAACCAAAATTCACGGTACCAGAAACCCTACAACAACAGCTACAACAACAACAGCTACAACAACAACATGAATTATGGAAGTTCCTACTACCATAAGCCACCGCCGCCTACTCAAGAGAGCAAGATTGAAGAGATGCTCGATATGGTTCTTCAGGCACAACAGCGGATGACAGTGGACTTCAATGGGAAGATAGATTTTGTCTACACCAACCTGAACACAAAGTTTGAGACTTTGAGCACTCATGTGAAGAAGCTGGAGATGCAGGTTGTGCAGACAGGAGATGTTGTTAAGAGGCAGGAAGCCTCAACAAGAGGAGTACGGGATGATGTGATGAAACACCACGTGAATGCCATCATTGAGGATGATTTTTGGCAAGTGGTGAAGGAAGAGAAGCTGCAAGAAGGAGATTTCGAGGTAGAAAGTTTGATGAGTTTCGGCGGATCGCAATGGTGTCGATCGATGCCAGACCTCGATCATCGATTGACATACACCAGTCCAAATCGATCGACAGGAACTCCAGAGCATCGATCGACGATGCCTACGGAGTCAACTGCGTCTTGCAACGCCGTGAAGATTCTAACTCACGAGGAGTTCGCAGCAAAACACCCACAACCGCCCAGCCCTGTTAATGTACGAATCGATCGACATGGCAACAACAACATCGATCGACACTCAGAGGCCGCCATCGATCGACAACCTCCAGCTTCTATCGATAGACGTGCACCTATTGCCGACCGAGTCAGATGCCAAAGATCGAAGTTGCACGACTTAATGCACTCAGACCCAAACCCAAACCTTCAGATTACTCACCAGAGCCCGTCAGGACACCTTTAGATGATGGAAAAGATCCTATGGAAGAGGATAGGGTTCCTACTGGAAGAACCCTAAGGAGAAGAAACGAAAAAGTGGCGAAACATCTGAAGAGGGGTGCCAATGATAAGGAAAAGGAAAGTTTCCGGAAGAGAGTCTTCAGGATTCCTATAAATAAGCCATTCGAGGATGCTTATTATACACACAGATGTTGGATGTTCTTCAGAGAAACTAGAGAGAAAGAAGAAGACATCAGAAGAATGTTCTGTGAAGCTAGAGATAAGATGAGGATGATGATTACATTGAAGAAGAAGAGTGATCCTGAGCAATTTGCAATACCATGTACGGTGAAGGGTATTGAGTTCCCACATGCCTTGTGCGACACATGAGCATCAGTAAGCATCCTACCTAGGGTTATGGCAGACCATCTGGGTCTGCAGGTGGAGCCTTCGCAGGAATTGTTCACTTTTGTGGATTGTTCCCAGAGGAACTCAGGAGGAATTGTGAGAGACCTAGAGGTGCAGATTGGTAATTCCCTAGTTCCAGTTGATTTCCATGTCTTGGACATCAACTTAAACTGGAACTCTTCTCTACAACTTGGGAGAGCTTTCTTGTCAATAGTGGGAGCAGTGTGCAACTTGAATACCAACCAGTTGTGTCTAACACTCATCGATTCTAATGCCCACTACAACCCTATCCCAGTCAAGACACCACAGACGATCTCCAGAAGAATCAATGATCCATGAATCATTGCAGCTTGCCACTGTGGAGCCGAGTACGAGACGGAATACTAAGCGTCGATCGAGACTCACACAGCAACATCGATCGACAGTGGCCATCAGAAATCGACCGACACACCACATGACGAATCAGTCGATAGTCGTCCAGATGATTGGGAGAACGACTACTACAATCCCGCTAATGCCGCATACACCAGACAACACATGCATAGAGAAGAGTATGATGAAGACTATGAGGAGGAACGAGCTACTGAGTACAGAGCCATCCTTGATGAGGAAGATGAACTCTTACATCATTCCTCCTGGAAAAGGAATGCACCATCGATCGACATGACAAGCTGGCCATCGATCGACACTCAACCTCATTAACGATGCCGAAAACAAGCATCGACCGATACTGTCTACTACAAATCGATCGACACTGAAGTCAACCGTGCACAAGAGGGAGACTACTCGATTGGCAGTTGGGCAGATGAACACCACCACGAAAGCCTTGCAGTACAAACAGAAACCTATGCACCAAGAGCAGATAAACTACAAGACAGTTTCACAGACGAGGAGCTGCTCAACATGCAAAAACGCGATGGAACAGATCAGATTCGAGCAGAAGTTGCTTGGGAAAGAACTCGTTTCAGCCATCCGATCGAAAAGGAAATCCACCCATCAATCGATCGACAACAACAATGCAACATTGATCGACGTTGCCATCCCAACATCGTTCGACAGACAGCCAGAATTCGGTAGAAGAGCTTATGATCTCTATGGTAACATGGAATTTTACTTGGAAGAGAAGGATGAGTATGGAGTCTACAGAGATGATCAGAGATACGCCAGAGATCTAGATGGAAACACCATTCGTCTTCACAACACGGATATCAGACGACTTTTGGAAAGAGCTTCAAGAGATGAGCCAAGCTACATCTGTCTTCCAGAACATTCTAACCTATTCACACAGACAAAGCTGGTACCAGAGATCAACACTAAGGACGAGATCAATGAGATGTTCTATGGAGTCTGTGAAGAACACGAGAAGAACAAAGAAGCTTTACAGATAAAACATGATGGTGTCTACTATCCATTGAATGATAGTATCAGTTGGCTAACTACTTGCATGGAAGAGATGAAGCAAGACATTGCCAGAATTCAGCACGCGACCGACGTTGCTCGACCTCCATCGATCGACAAAAGACGACCACCATCGATAGATAACTGACAACCTCCATCAATCGACAGACATCATCGCACATCGATCGACAACCCCATGGCAGCATCGATCGACGACAGTCCACCACGCCCACATACAATGAAGTCTCAGAAGGACTTTCACACCAGGGAAGAGATAGATAAGTTGATATAAGGGATCTCTATAGATCAGTTGATATAAGGGATCTATAGAGCTCTGGAAACTACATAAGAGAGGCTCGATGGGAGATGTGATGACATCAATTTCCCAACGGATCTTAGCATCAGTGCTTTAACATCCAAGATTGAAGCTATACAAAGGGAATTGGTGGAGATTCAGAGTTACATTGCTCGTCGACCAGAAGCATCGTCATCGATCGACAGACGCAACAACATATCGACCGACATTCATCATCGAACATCGGTCGACGACACTACAAACTGAGGCCTGCTAGTACCAAAGATGACATCAGACATGTCCGACATACATTACCATGGAGAGGAGATCTCAGCTGACACTTATGCCACACTTAGGAGACATCAGTTCAACCTGGAGAGTCTTGAAGAACGATTGCAGAGGATGGAAAACACAACTGCAACAATGAAAGAAAAATGGCGAAAAGGGGATGAAGCTATGAGAGACTTCACTGGTACATGGTTCAACAAGCGCAAAGAAGAAATGGATACTTGTTTTCCAACAAGTCTAGTTCTCAAGATTACTAGCCAAATCACCTCCAAAGTCAAGCTAAATGACTATAACAAAGCGCTGAGTGGGAGGCAACCCACTATTAGGTAATATTTATTAATTTTTTATTAACATACTATTTATGTTGTTTTTTAATTATTTCAGGTCATAAAAAAATGAAAGAACCGAGTAGATGATTGCCATCAGTATCGAGCGACGCGAAACTGTCGACATCAATCGACATGGCCTTACCTGCATCGACCGACTTCAACATCATTACATCGGTCGACATTCATTCAGGTTTGGTATATCATTCTTACTTGTTACATTGAGTCCTTATGATTTATTTATCACCCTAACTCTGACTGACTTTACACTGGGGACAGTGTAGTTTAAGTCAGGGGGGAGGTTTACTGATATTTATTTACTTATTAGTCTTATTAAAATATTTTCAAAATTAAGTTATTATTGAGTCAAGAAGGGGATTATGAACTTTTACATTTTTGCTAGATATCTAACCACTCTCTAGCACCATTCTAGACTTACTGATTGCAGATAGTACTAAAGATACTAAAGTGGATCAACCTGTCAACTATCCACTCTTGCTAAGATTGTTTTGAAGGAACCAAAGCTGACCTCCAACACTAAACTTGACACAACTGCTTGTCTTAGGGCTTGGTATGCATGGGATTGGATTATTCAAACAAGTCTGGAAGGTAAAACCTTGTGTATATAGATTTATCACCCTTTCTCTCTCTATTTTCGAAAAAAAAAATTATTATTATAATATATATATAGAGATTTATTAGGAAAGAATTTGAACAGGACTTGGTGGCTACAACCATTAAGGCTTGCTTCATAAGAATTTCATAGGTACAGGATTAGAACAGGACTTGGTGGCTACAACCATTAAGGCTTGATTCAAAAATAATCCTAGGATATATGTCAAAAAGAAGTGAACAGGACTTAGTTGCAACCACCATTAAGGCTTGATTCATGGAAGCCTGTCCAATCTTGGTCAATGATTTTGCTAATATAAGCAGACTTTGACTAGGAGAGAAAATTAGTAGAGAGAGAGGATATGAACTAATGTTTACCTGCAGGTCCAGATACTTGTTTGAAAGTCCTTGTATCATGTGATCGATACCCCCAAGGTAAAGCCTGCACTTTATTTATGCTAAGAAATGAGGTTGGTAGAGAAGAATATCAGACAAGATTTGCTAAGTTGTTGGCTAGATGAATTTGGTTGCTAAGCTAGGATATGGTATAATGTGCTTTTGTGATTAGGACTTTTTAGATGTGTATTGCAATATTGTAGAGGTGATGATTCTAAGTTTTAAATCATGTGAGTCCCTGATGTTTTAAACCTCTTTCAGAGAGATTGCATGTTTGTTTTGCTTGAGCCAAGGTAAAGCCTTCACTTTTATTTTATGCTTAGAAATGAGGTTGGTAGAGGGGAATGACAAACAAGATTTGCTAAGTTGTTGGCTATATGAATTTGGTTGGTAAGCTAGGATATGGTATAATGTGCTTTTGTGATTAGGACTTTTTAGATGTGGATTGCAATATTGAAGAGGTGATGTTTCTAAGTTTTAAATCATGCGAGTCCCTGCTATTTTAAACCTCTTTCAGAGAGACTGTCTGTTTGTTTTGATTGAGGACAAGCAAAAGGCTAAGTCTGGGGGAGTTGATAGACTATGGATTTGACCCATTTTCATCCATAGTTTATAGTTGTTTTTACTAATAATTATTATATTATAGAGTCTATTTATTATATTTATAAGATCAGGAGTGTTTTGGAGATAAGTGATGATTTTGGAGCATTTTGGAGATATTTGGAGCAAGCACCCGAGATGACCATCGAGCTCGACCATCGGTCGATATTAGAGAGAAATAATCGATCGATACTCACATCTGCGTATCGATCGACAGCGAAGCGCGTAGAAAGTCCGTTTGGTCACAGCCGACTTGAAGCCCAAGTTTTCACCATTTTACAAGATTACCCCTGACGAGTTTTACCGTAATTATATAAGCTTTGCCGCCATGTTAGAGGCAAAGTGTGCA
>NC_027754.1:8221147-8280617 GCF_000695525.1 Brassica oleracea var. oleracea | reverse complement strand
AAATCATCTTTAGGATTGTTCATTAATGCATGTGTCTAGATTAGCTACCTAGAACCTGCCCTTGGATTGATTGATAAAAGCGAGAGCTTTATTCTCATCCGGAAAACATTCTAATAGAACTATGTTTCTTGCTATGAGCAAGGCGAGAGCTGATCTAGTGAGCTTAGTAAGCTATTATTCAACCCGCGCATAAAGCTTGACTAGAGCGCGTCGATCGATATCACACTTGAATAATTGATCGACGGAGCAAAAGGTGTATCGATCGATATCCCTATAGGATTATCTATCGACACTTTCTATTGATCAAAATACGACAGTTGAGATCAATAGATCTGGTTAATAGATAAGTCAATACATGCGAGAGCTGATTGACTTGTTGATCAAGTAGTTGAGCTTTAGATGATCATGCATGCAACTCATTAGGCATCTGTAGGATTATAATCCCAATTTTCCTGAATAAAAACCCTAAGTCTAACTAATTCCTTTTTAAGCACCAAAACCTCAAACCAGCTATTGAACAAATACTTGTTCAATATAAAACTGCAATTTATATTTAAAAACTCTAAAACCATCTTGCTTAACAAATCATATTAGATCTCTTAGGTTCCCTAGCTCCCTGTGAATTTGATCCCTAAGTACTACAACTCGACCTCGTATTTGAGAGAGTATAAATCACTCCTTAGGGTAATTTGAGTGGTATCAATATACTCCTTCTAAGGTGGTTTACCTTTTCCCTTTCTGCCCTCGGTCGAGTTTATCGATTTGCGGAAATATTCCATTTGTCTTTGATCTATGTATTTATCTTCGAAAACTTGACATTTATCTTCGGAAACTTGACATTTATCTTCTTCTGGGCGACTAATGAAAAACCGTCGTAACGACTTGGATTGGTTTCATAAAATCATAAGTGGGCTCTTTGTCGTGTTATGGCCCTTTCTGGTCTGTTTTCCGACTTTGGCATTTTTATGATTTTATAATAAGAATGCTTCCGAAACTATGTCAATTCCAAAGAACATTAAAATTCCTCGTATAGCGTAGGCAACCTTGGGTGTTCAGCTAACCGTTGCCGTTTTATACGATCAATCCGAATGTTCTTAGAAAAAACGAGTTCTTGCGGTTTTTAAATCGTAAAGTTCCAATGATACCTCCGATCGGGAGAGGAGTTACGAGGACGAAGTGAAGATGGACTCCGATTGATCCAGCTCAGCCGTTCACCGAACTGGACTGGTCCAGCTCGGCGAACGGCCAAGCTGAATATGTGTTCGATCCAGCTCGGCTATTCGCCCAACTGGACTGGTCCAGCTCGGCGAACGGCCGAGCTGACTCCCCGTTCGATCCAGCTCGGCTGTTTGCCCAACTGGACTGGTCCAGCTTGAAATGGTTGAAATGGTTGCGGAGATGGAGATGAAAGGGTTAGAGGCTGAGATACCATTTAAACAATTAAATGTCGTAATTAATAGAAACTCTTATTAATTATCCCTCACCAGTAACTGATGGCGTGGTTTACGTATACGTTTAAACAAAATGATTGCTAAGTATGAATGTGCATTAGGGATGTCAGAATTTAATGAAAATCTCACCTTTTGATGCTAAGTTAAAATGTGTTTCCACCGCCCACATTTATCTGATTAGAAGAGTTATTTAATAAATTAGAAATGAGTCCTGTAACCGATTGACATTTATAATTATTGGAAATCATCTACTATTTATATGTTTTTTTCAATTTTGTAATTTATAATCGTGTATTAAAAATAAATACTCCAACTTCATAAAAAGGTGCTCACCAAGAATACAATAAATCTCCTTCGAGTTTATCACCTACACAGATATGATAGGATGTTCTTAGATTATAAATATTGAAACCTCATAAACTCACATACAACGTATCTCCTTTGAGGTTTTAGAAATTGTACACTATATGTCTAAAAAGTGTACACAATATGTCTAAAGAGTGTACACCTAGATTATCACCGACGACGAACCTTTACTGCCAAGTATCAAAGTCCAGAAAACTGGTACATGGCTGAAATTCACGTATAAAAAGAGCAACCTCTTTTGTCCAGAAGCAGCGGTTATACATGTCTTCAGCCTTGTTGTGCTCAATGTGCCAAAGAACCCAATCCTGTTGCAAAATAGGAAAACAAGGGCAACTATAGAACAACGGGACGACTGTTGATATGAACATGTGCCTCTTCGTTAGGATCGCATCGTTATGATCCTTTTTCTTTATCAAAGCAAGTCCCTCTACGTGACGATCTATCCTGTAGAAATACTCTACACCCTTGACGTAAAGAGTACTAGGGTTTCACTCCTCAAAGCATCTTCTCAACAATAAATTTCTCAAGCCGACGTACCAAGGGTATTTGAACAAATAGAACGCAGCATAAACCCCACCATCGTCAGCCAACGCACGCATAGACTTGCAGATAGCGCGGACTCTATAAAGATCTGCAAAGGAGTTATGTGCCACGCGTTGCACCACTAAAGCTTGAACCTCTGCCGGGAGGCTGAATATCGGGAATTCTGCCGTTATGAGAAGATATCTGATGATACCCTACTATTATCGGGAGATGTGTTTTAAGAACTAGTACAGAGAGAAATATTCTAACAGACAATTAGTATTAATAAGGAGTGGACCTGTAAGTAACCAACACAAATGAAGGGATGTGTTTTCGAAAGAGTGTCTTGTGGATTAAACCAACACTTGCAATTGTAAGCAGATTATGCAAAAGTTTGCAAAGAACGCGAAGATTGTCTTCTCGATGAACTCAATGCGCCAAACCCCAATGCACAAAACCGAATGCACCAAACCCTAACACCATACCCTAAACCCTAAACTCTAAACCACTAAACCCTAAACCCTAAACACTAAATCCTAAACCCTAAAGATCAAAACCCTAGAACCTAACCTTTAAATTCTATTCCCTAACGAGTTTATCGTTTAACTTACTACACAATCTGATTCAAATAATTCATGTACAAAAGAAATGCACATGTTTTAGTACGCAAAATGCTCCGTGGGAATAAAGAACTACTACTTAATGAAACTTATATCATTCCACAAACAACAAGAAATCCAAAATAAAGGGTTGGTCCAAGTTACAAAATAACGAGGTCGTCGGAATTGAAATCAAGGCACTGGTTAATTGCATGTAGTTTTCTTGTGACCTTCCTTAAAACACCTAGAACACTTGTTCGGTTTCTTCTTTTTCTTCGGCCCCTCCTATAAAAGAAAAAGTATAAATTATTGGAAGGTGTGTACTATGCCTTTTTAAAATATTAGTGAAGGTGTAAACAAAGAGTTTTACAAGAAACTCTCCAGCTGAAAGTTTCCTTTTAATGTATGGCCTTCCCTTCGTTCTTTTGGTCATTGGTGGATAAAGCTCGACCTTTAGTATTTCGGCGGGAACAAAGACATCTTTTGGATCTGGAATAGGTAGTATGATACCCTTTACAGTTTCAGCCCATGTTTGTTTCACATGGTATTCAGAAACAAACAGGTTGTATTCCATGCTCCGAGAAGAAGCAGCAGTAATGGCATGTCGGCATGGCAACCCAAGCATTTGAAATTCTAGGCAAGTGCAATTTCGTTTATCCAGATCAACAGTGAACCAAATCCAGTTGGGGCGTGTGTAACTTCGAATTCTCAAGTGGAACATGGCAAAACTAGAAGGCCCGTAGACAAAACTAACTGTTCAACCAGTATTGGTCCAATATCCTTTGGAATATTTCCCTTCATCTTACTGATCTCGCAGCGTCTGCTCTCATACCATCTAGTCAGCATCCGTCGAATAAACTCTAGCAGGGTCATTATAGGACTATCACGCGCTGGAATCAGAGCATTATTGAAAGATTTGGCAATGTTTGAAGTCATCATGTTATACCTCTTCCTACGAAATGTGAACGTGTCGACAACTTGCGGTCGATTTTCTCCAAATAATCCCAACATCTCCAAAGCTTTATAAGCTCATAGAACTTATAAATTCTGAAACCTTGAATGCTTCCCCTGCTCTGCCGACCATATCCTTCTGTTGCAGCCCTTTATACTTGTCAGACACGTTTCGCTGAAGGTTTACAAGACAAATACCATGGTGTGCACGTGGATACCATTTCTCTTTAGCTGCAAAAATTGCGGCGCATCTATCGGAAATTATACTTAATTCACAGCTATCTTCTACAATAGTTGACAACCTCTCGAAAAACCACTTCCAAGAATCCATGTTCTCGGTAACCACTAATGCGAAAGCAACAGGGAATACCTGGCTGTTTGCGTCTTGCCCGCTGGCACTAAGCAAAACCCCTTTATACTTCCCAAACATGTGGGTGTCGTCCACCGCAAGGACCTTCCGCAGATGCTTCCACCCATCGATACATGTCTTCAGCGACATGAATGCATACTTGAACCTTATTTTTCCTTCTTTATCCACTTCGGTTTTAATATCGTTGATTGTTCCAGGGTTTGCGTATTTAAGTACATGGAATTACTGTGGTAGCATCTTTTAAGACTCCTCTTCTGTTCCTTGCGCAGACGCAATTGCTAGTTCTTTCGCTTTCCAAGCTTTCTAGTATGTGCATATATAACTGAATTTCGTTCGCAATACTTCCGGAAGTTCCATTGCACGAGGTCCACACTGGAGTCTTTCGTATTTCGACCGCAAAAGAGCTGCAAGCACTTTTGATGTACCCTGTTTTTTGTACTGTCCTCGAACTTCGGAAGTGCATACATGTCCCAAAATTGTCTTCTTCACCATATAAGTAGGAGAATCACCAAGTTGCTTAGCCATTACCCTCCAACTACTACATTGTTTGCTAACGCATTTCGCCGTGATGAAGTGTTTGCAATGCCTCAGCTTAAACCAGCACACCATCGCTAGTGCATAGATCGCCATTGTCAACTTGAACTGTGTTTTGTCTATAAACAGCCTTCCAACGTATATATGTGAGTCCTCCTTGGTGTAGTCGATCTCCGGCGGCTCGAAACTACTTCCCCTCATTTCATCAAACACAGGATTTACATCATTATATCCATACATTTTTGAAACTTGGATACCTCTCATGAATGATTCTCCACCCTAAACTTGTGTAGACTGGGTGACGGGAGGATCAACAAACTTTTCACTATCTTCGATCACACGTTTGTGTTTTGGAGGTGTACACCTACGAGGATCAACAAACTCAACATCAGCACCTACTCCATCATGACCTTATGTACACTCGGTGATAGGAGGATCATCGGCCTCATCATCGTCTTCGATCACACAGATGTGTTTGTTATATTGTTTTGGTGGAGTAACCAGCACAACATCAACACTTTCGCCGGTGTCACCGCTGCGAACACTTTCAACAAAATCATCATCATCTTCAATCACACGATTGTGTTGGTTGTTAGGTTTTGGTGGAGTTAAAAGAACAACATCAACGCCTTCTTCGGTATTTTTTTCTTCGCTGTACGCAAAGCCAACTATTCTTGAAGTGCATATATAATCTCTTACTTCATCTGTGTTCACCTCTGAATGTCTCCGGATGCAAGCCTTTTTCGTTGATTTAGATACGCCCGTAGCACTTGATCGTTGACCTCTACAAGACACCGGTTTTCCAGATCCTTGGCCTCTACCACTCATCGGCCCAGATCGCCAATTACGGTTACTTCTAGACTGTCCACCACCCCTTCTTTTTGGTGGACTTCCTTCGAAATCGTCATCTTCATCTGTCACGCAATCATTTCTACAATACTCATGCCAGTAATTATAGTCATAGTCGCCATCGTCGTCTTCATCTTCTCCCATATCATCTCCCTTGTTTTCTCCACTGTCAACTGCCATATTTGCTCCACGCAAACCAAACTGTTCATTGTCCACTGCCATATCTGCTCCACGACTCTTTTCCTTATCTTGTACACTACAGTTTTGTTGAGGAAGATCATTTGAACCCAGATTAACTCCACATCCTCCTTCAACATTAGCTTCCTTACTTTTTCCATTATCCACCCCCAAATTTTCTCCACAAATATTTTCCTTCTCTAGTTCGGTAACGCGGAAACACTGAAGCATGATTAACCCTACATCCTGCATCAAAAGGTTCTCCGAATTTATCTTGATCCTTCGAATTTTCCCCCATCCTACCAGTCTTTGTGTTAACTCCAAAAGATGCTTCAATTGCTTCAACGTGCTGTAGTAGAGCTTCATCATTGTCAGGAGCGCCGTCAGCTCCATTAATTTGCGACATAATTACTCGTTCTGACCTTAGAAATATCATTTCACCCCCAACAAACTCTCTAAATGTGACGAAGACATTAACTGATTTCTCTGCTCGGTGAAGAGCCTTGAAAATTTTGTAATCAGTGTCGGTTGTTATCTGAACTGGTGCAGCTCATACACCAACCATATCACTCTCTCCATCATTAATCCAATAGGACATTTCAGCCGAAATTTCCCTTCCCAACAAACAATACTCCGCAAAAATACTTACTTTTAACCCGTCAACGCCTTTGATTTTCGAGCAATCAACTGTTCTACCCATTCTATCATTATCTATCTTGAAATCCCAAGCTCCATTCTCATACATTATCCACCTTCCCGCCATTATTACGACAATGTACGACTCGGCAAAGTTCCCGTTAAATTTTATTTGACAATAACACACACATTCCAACTCAATTTCGTGTAGAATCAGGATAAAACACAGTACCTTCGCTGATGTTGTTACTGATTTCCTTCCCTTAACCAAAAGAACTTTCACCGCAGCTCCGAACTCCGTTAGTAGTGTCCATCAATTTCAGATTTGGTGGATGCATCTCGGTGGAATCAGGGGCACAAAAACTCTTCTGCTATTAGAGTTCCTCCTTATCATCCACATGTCTTTATTATCTCACCATTAACGATTAAGCAGACCCAAATCTTTATTTTTATTATAATAACCCAAAAAATCAACACAATTCTGGCGGGAAAAGGCAAGAAAAGGTCCCACATTTAACCAGGTAAAACCGGTTACCAGTCATATAGAGTAACTCCGACGGGTTGAGAAAAACAAATTTTCCTCTGGCTGAAGGTGGGGTCGGACTCGCACGTGTGTGGAGCTGCTTTTCGTTGGGTCCGAAAGCGTTTGGGTCATTTTTTAATTGTTAAAAAATTAAGTTATGTGGGTCGGAAGTTGAAAGTTATTGGGTCAAAAGGCCAAAACTTGAATCGATTATTTCTCTCTCTCTTAGGTATGCAAAACTCAAATAAAAACTTGGGCCGACCCAAAGTCACAATTAAAACTTTTGTGCGACCCACTTTGATAATGGACTCGTGAACAGTGTCTCGATGAACAGTATTTTTTAGAACTGTAGTAAAACCTAGACTAAATCTAACTAGACTAAATCTAATGGCGATCAAAGCTCCCCGGCAACAGCGCCAAATTTGATATCACTCAAATTAACCTAAGGAGTGATTTTACTCTCTCAAATAAGAGGTTTAGTTGTAGTACTTAGGGACCGTATCCACAGAGAGCTAGGGCACACAAAAGATCTAATAGTTATATGATTAAGCTAGGCTAATAGGTATTAAAGCAGTAAATTTAGTAATTTGCAGGCGAACAAGGTAGTTGTTCTTATGCGACTGAGAGTTGTTTAATGGAAGGATGGTTACTAGACTTAGGGTTTCATTCAGGTTATTAGAACTCTAATCTATAGATGCTAAGGATTGATTCTAGAACTCGATATCTAATGCAAAAGACAACCAGCTCTCATTGTGAGTTTAATGTATTGACTAAGTTCAGTGTTTCAGCACTCGCATGCCAACACGGATCGAGCGTCGATCGATGTTATGGTATGAGCGTTGATCGATGCTACGTTATGAGCGTCGACCAATGCTAAGGTATGAGCATCGGTCGACGCTGCCTTAGGAAAGCGTTATCGATCTGATCGATTATGTTCAACTAGATTCCTAGACCAACGCTAGTATGCGCCTAGGTATCAAATCCAGCAGGATTCAGGTTCCGTTAATTGATTGCACTCTTGTGCCTCTCAATTGTCCTATGATTCTAGGTTCAAGCAATTAGTCACACTCTCGAGATTTTCAACCTACTCTAGATCCAAGTATTACAAGCTACCCTGGTGTAGAGAGCTATAGATATCCTATCAGTCATATAATTCAGAAGTTCATTCAAAACCCTAGAAAACTTAGATCTAACAGGTGGATCTACTCATGCATGATAGTTGTCACAGAAATCATAGATGAATAGAAGAAATTGCAATAGATATTAAAACCAAAACCAAAGGAGTTCCAAGAGGACTCTTAAGGAGTTCCTCTCTTCTCTCCTAACTAAGAACAATGAATAAAAGAAAGCTTAGCCGTCAACAATGGCTTAGAAAACACATAAATAGGGTTTTAGGTCGTCCAAAGGTATTCGGGTAATTTGTGGTTGCTTCTGGGCTTCACTCGGTCATAATATATGCTCGGCCCGTATTGTGGAATCACCGTCGATCGACACCAAGGCTGTGTCATCTATCAACGGTCCTTCATCTCCTCGACAACTTTCTCTCGCGAGGCAGACTGGCCACTCTTCAGTAAAACGGACATAACTTCTGCTACAGGATGCTGATTGACCTCAAACCGGTGGCATTGGAAACCTAACTCAAAGCTCTATCGTATTTGAAAAGATGGGATCAATCTAACAGTGGGAAGGTCTCCATCCATAGCTAAATATCTGATGCATCTGTGCAGCTCTGCACTCAAAAGGCTCCAAAAGATACCAAAATCACCATTTTCCTCCAAATCGTCCATGAACCTGTAAACACTCTAAATAGAATCTATATTGTAGTAATTATTTATTAAAACACTTATACACCATGGCTAAAATTGGGTAAAATTCATGGCCTATCACACGACACCACCACTGGAGTGTCGATCGACACTCCTCCAAATCAGGCCCGACAAGTTTAATGAAGATCCAAGAACTGCAGTTTTGGCCCAGAAGTTTCTCTTATTTACAAAAGACCCCATAACGTGTTTTAAACTCTATATTGTGTTTTTAAGCCACTGTTGACGGATATGCTTGATATGATTCTACAGGAAAGAGCTTAGGATTGGAGAGAGAGAGATTTGAACACATTCAGAGAAGATCTTGAAATCCCTTTATTTCTTACTCTATTTTATCTATGTAGTTTATTCATATTTCAATTATGTTCTTCGTGATTATGTCTGACTAATTCTATTGTTAGAGTTAGGGTTTATCAAGGATTTCTTTATGAATTGTTAAATTGTAATACTGTTAGGGAAATCCATAAGTTCGTTATCTAAGTTAATCTTAAAGCTATCTTTAAGATTGATCACCCTAATCTTAAATCCTAGGATAACTAACACAAGCGAAAGCCTGGTCTATTACCTGAATTGAGACTTAGATAAACTAAACAACTAGGTATATGAGAGTTGACCTAGGTGGTAGAGAACACATCAAATCCGCGCCTAAGGTGGCAATCAACACCCTCCTCGGATTAAGTTACAACAGTAGAGGTCCTTGGTTTAAACATTAGATGATCTTGCAGTGAAATTTGATTGATTATAACTTGATTTTGAGTCGAGATGTCTTTATTAATTCCATGATAGTCGAAATAGTTTGCATTCCTAAAGAATCTAAGAGTTCCCAAAAGTCTAGCTTTTTACCATCTTGATAACTTACAAAACAATTGCATTTTTTTTTTTTTGTCAAAACAAAGCAATTGCTATTTCTTGCATTTTATTATTATCATCTAGCTTTAATTCGAAAACTAATAAATATATTGAGTAATAATAGAGTCTATGTGGATTCGATCCTTAAATACTACATTTGAACCTCTTATTTGAGAGAATAGCTTAAGGTTGATTTGAGCATTTCAGTTTCCTTCCGCATCACGAATCAGAACAATCGGGGGAAACGATCTCTGTCCCGGTGTGAATGGTGTCGTTCGACACTAGTAGGGTGTCCCTCTATGCTTGTTGGGAAGTGGTGTCGCTCGACAATGCAAGAGTGTCAATCAACACTGTTTGTTTCTGGCGACGGATCTCGTGTTCCAACTTAGCTAACTCTTTGTTGGAGAGGTCCAATAGCTCTTTCTGTTTGTTGTTTCAAGTACTGCAGGGCATGCACCTGAAAAAAAAATAATAACGCCAATTTTAATGATGCTAACGTCACTAACTAAACCCTAAACTTTAAATCTAAACCTAAACCCTAAACTCTAAACTCAAACTCTAAACCCTAAACTCAAATCCTAAACCCTAAACCCAAATCCTGAACCTTAAACCCAAGCCCTATATCCTAAACCCAAATCCTAAACCCTAAATCCAAACCTTAAACCCTAAACCCAAACCTTATATCCGAAACCCAAAACCTAGACTCTGAACTCAAACCATATATCCAAACCTAATCCCTAGACCTTAAACTCAAATCGTAAACTCTGAACCCAAATCTTATATCCTAAAGGTTTGGGTTAATGTTGATGTTGTTTCTTTATGGTTTAAGGTTTGGGTTAAGAGTCTAGGTTTAGGTTTAGGATCTAGGGTTTGAGTTTAAGGTCTAGGGTTTGGGTTTAGAGTTTACGGTTTGGGTTTAGGGTTAGGATTTGGGTTTAAGATATAGGGTTTGAGTTTAGGGTTTAGAGTTTAGGTTTAGAATTTAGGATTTAGGGTTTATAATTTAAGATTTAGGGTTTAGTTAGCGGCATTAGCGTCATTAAAATGAGCGTCATTACCAATCAAAAAAAAAGAAAGTGAATTTAAAGGTTCACCTTAGGGGTGAACCTAAGTTTTGTTCATAATTTTACCTTCGTGCCCAAGTGTATATGACTGCAATGATATTTCATCGTAACTTCATCCTAACATTTAGTAGGGGTTATTGGTTGTTGTATTTTAATGGATTTGAAAATCCGAATTAAATCTAGTGTTATTGGTTCTATGATTTTAAAATATGTATTAAAATCATGTGTTATTGGTTTAATGATTCATAAATTTTATATCAAATCAAATGTTATTCAATCGTATGGATTTACTAATAAATTTGATTTTATAATGGATTTGAATGGATTTGTTTGGATTTTTTTGTTAAAAATACAAATATTTACTTAGATTTATAAATACTACATTGATTTCTAAATCAATCAAAATATATAAACCAATAACACCTCCTCAGAGGATGTCGATTTAGAATATTTATAAAATATATATATTACCAAATATGAAAATTTATATGTATGTGAATATTGTTGTTTATAGAAACTCCATTATTACTTATTAGGTATATTCTTTGGTATTTAATGTGGCATGTTATTCTCCTATGACTTATTCTTGGGTTCAACCTCTAGGGTAAACTTCTAGGTTCACCAACCAATAGGATTGTGTTATTTCATATTTGATATCTTTTAAAAAAAGAAACAAAATATTGTCAAATTATATTTTCTTTTTAAAACTAATAGGTAAAAAGAAATAAATAAAAAATAGTAGTAATTACAAAAAAAAAAATTTTAACGTCGTCAGCAAAACATTAAACCTTAAACCCTTGGGTAAACCCTAAACCCTAAATCCTAAACCCTAAACCCTTAGGTAAACCCTAAACTCTAGGATAAATCTTAAACTCTAAATCAAAATCACTAAACATTCAAGGGTTTACGGTTTAGAGTTTTAGGGTTTACCCAAAGGTTTAAAGTTTACCCAAGGGTTTAGGGTTTACCCAAGGGTTTAGGGTTTAGTGTTTTGCTGACGACGTTAAAAAGATTTTTTTTAATTCTTTTTTCTGTAACTAGTTTTTTTTTTTTACTTTATATTTTACAAGTATAATATAACTTGACAATATTTTGTTTCTTTTTTTAAAACATATTGAATTTGAAATAATGAAATCCTATTGGTTGGTGAACGTGGAATAAATCTTAAACTCTAAATCAAAATCACTAAACACTAAAACACTCAAGAGTTTAGGGTTTAGGATTTAGGGTTTAGAGTTTTAGGGTTTAGTGTTTTTATTTAGAGTTTAGGATTTATCCAAGGGTTTAGGGTTTATCCAAGGGTTTAGGGTTTACCCATGGGTTTAGGTTTACCCAAGGGTTTATGGTTTAGGATTTAGGTTTTAGGGATTAGAATTTAGGGTTTAGGGATTAGAATTTAGGGTTTAGTGTTTTGCTGACGCCGTTAAAAATATTTTTTTTTGTAATTACTACTATTTTTATTTATTTATTTTTACCTTTTAATTTTAAAAAGATATTGATAATATTTTGTTTCCTTTTTTAAAAGATATCGAATTTGAAAGAATGAAATCCTGTTGGCTGGTGAATCTAGAGGTTCACCCTAGGGGGTGAACCCAAGAATAACTCTTATTTGAGGACTTATCCTTGGATTCACCTCCTAGGGTGAACCTCTAGGTTCAACAACCAATAGTATTGTCTTATTTCATATTCGATATCTTTTAAAAAAGGAAACAAAATATTATCAAATTATATTATGTTTTTAAAATTAAAAAGTAAAAAAAATAAATAAAAAATAATAGTAATTACAAAAAATATATTTTTAACGTCGTCAGCAAAACATTAAACCCTAAATCCTAATCCGTAAACCCTAAACCCTAAATCATAAACCCTAAACCATTGGGTAAACTCTGAACTCTATGATAAATCCTAAACTCTAAATCAAAATCAATAAACACTAAAACACTCAAGGGTTTAGGGTTTAGGGTTTAGGATTTAGGGTTTAGGGTTTTAGTGTTTAGTGTTTTTTATTTAAAGTTTATGATTTATCCAAGGGTTTAGTGTTTACCCAAGGGTTTAGGGTTTACCCAAGGGTTTAGGGTTTATCCAAGGGTTTAGGGTTTAGGATTTAGGGTTTAGGGATTAGTATTTAGGGTCTGGTGTTTTGATGACGACGTTAAAAATATATTTTTTTTAATTCTTTTTTCTGTAACTACTTTTTTTTTATTATTATATTTTATTTTAAAAACATAATATAAATTGATAATATCTTGTTTCCATTTTTAAAAGATATCGAATTTCAAATAATGAAATCCTATTGGTTGGTGAACCTAGAGGTTCACCTTAGGGGGTGAAAACAAAAATAACTCTTATTTGAAGATCATTTAAAAAGGGGAAATTCTTGGGTTCACTCCCTAGGGTGAACCTCTAGGTTCACCATCCAATAGTGTTTGAGTATTTGATATTTGATATCTTTTAAAAAAGGAAATAGAATTAAATACCCAAATTAGATTATATTTTTAAAATAAAATAATAAAAATATATAAAAATAGTTACAAAAAATAAATTAATTAATATTGTAAAGTCTTCAGCAAAATACTAAACCCTATACCGTAAATACTAAACCCTAAACCCTAAACGTTAAACCTTAAACTTTGGATAAACTCTAAACCGTTGGAAAATCTTAAACCCTAAATCATACATTAAAAACTAAATTTTAATAACACTAAACCCTAAATCCTAATCCCTAAATCCTAATCCCTAAATCCTAAACCATTGGGTAAACTCTGAACCCTTGGATAAATCATAAACTCTAGGGTTTAATTTTAAATATTTTTTATTTGAAATTTATGATTTATCCAAGGGTTCAAGGTTTATCCATGAGTTTAGGGTTTAGTGATGGTTTAGGGTTTAGTGTTATTAAGATTTAGTTTTTAATGTATGATTTAGTGTTTAAAATTTGCCAATGGTTTACGGTTTATCCAAGATTTAAGGTTTATAATTTAGGGTTTGGAGTTTAGGATTTAGGGTATAGGTTTTAGTATTTTGCTAACGGTTTAACAATATTTATTTATTTTTTTTTTGTAACTATTTTTATTGTTTTATTTTAATAATATAATCTCATTTGGAAATTCAATTTTATTTTCTTTTTAAAAGATATCAAATATCAAATACTCAAATACTATTTGTTGGTGAATCTAGAGGTTCACCCATCAATTTCTCTTTAAAAAGTTATAACCTCAATTTTTATTAATTACAAATTGAACTTGCTTTAGGTGTCATCCTCGTATTTCTTCTAACTGTTGATGTAGCATCATTAGAAAGCATTTAGACAAACCTTAATCTATTTTTTTTGCTCTAGCGCAGCAACTATTACGTACCTACCGACCAATATTTAGAATGCGAACGTTTATGTACATCCCCTATTACAAAGACGATTTGCACTTTTGTAATTATGTGATATATACAGTCTTCAGTTCTCAATGTTTCTTTATTCCAAATGTTCACCTCACGGAATAAACAAAGTATAACCGAGAGCTATTGGTCTAATGGTAATGGAACTCCAGCTGAAGTGTCTGTCCTGGGTTTGAATTGCCTTGGCCACTTTCCCATCTATAACCGTGCGTGCCCGGATGGAAGGTTTCGTAGAGATTAGTCTGGATTTACCGCATGAGATCATCCACGGATATCAAAAAAAAAAAAAAAAACAAATACCTTTTAGTTTCGTAATAGAACTAAACATTGTCTGAAACATTTCACACCAGCAGAGTAAACAAAATTCATTTTTCATACCAACCATAGAAATATTTCAGTGATCGAGCAGCAAGAAAAAATAGATTTCAAATTTTTATGATTAGTTAGTCCATACGATTTTGTTGATCTCGGAATCTCTATATCATTCCTATTATTTTTATTGTGTAAAATACAACTATGTGACTGATTGAGATATAGTCTATACTTGAATAGACAAAGTATAATATACTATCAAGTATGTATTATACAAATACAATAATCCTTTTATATTTTATATTCGCTATATTGTATACTCTATATTTGAAAAATATATCAAATAGAATACCACTATTTATTTCGGTTTTGAAATGTGATGTTGGTTCAATGACTTTATAATTGCAATTGAACCGAAGCGATTCTATGATGGTTAGAAAGGAATAAAAATCCCAATTAGCGTGTTAAACAATTTTTGAATCAGGCGAATTTAATAATTTTAATTTAATTGTTTCATTACTAGCAGAAATATTTTTTTTTTAAAAACATGGAAGTTCTCCAAACGTTGATACACAATTTATTTATAGGTTCTACATGGTAAGGATAATTGAAGACTAAAAATTAGTTTGTCACCAAGAAAAAACTTACCTAATGTTTTGGTGATTGTTAAGGAAAATTTACATTACTTTGTATATTTTTTCACGCTAAAAATTAGATTCCTAGGTAGTTAATGCTAATTACTTTTGCTTCGTAAACAATCCATTAACCTACCTACCTATCATACATATATACACTATCGACTGCTCCATATGAATACCATAAAATTTCAAAGCATCGTTTAAGCATACGACTAAGAGATTAAAATGACACTAGATTAAGATCTGTACCTTGCGCGGAATAAAAATTATATATATAAATTATTTTATGTATTATATGTTCTTACATATTATGAAATAATAAATATATATTGAATAATTAAAAGTCAGTAACTATTACATATATAATTAAATTGGTGCGAACGTATAAATTAATTTTACTAATCCAAACAATTTTTTTTAAAAAATTTGATAGGATATGTAATTAAATTTAAATGATATTAACATACATAGTATATTTTTAATATTAATGTCTATTTTTTTTAAAATGATAGATATATATATACATATATATTTTAAATCTTAATGATTAATTAAATTAGACTTTTACTTATATGATTTTGTAATCATTTGTATTTTGTCATAACAAAAATTTTAAACCATGGATCGCAAAATTTGAATGTGAGACTTTTAACAATTTTAGTAATTTATAGTCATTTTTTAAAATTCAAAATATAAAATATACAGAAAAATCTAAATTTTTATAATATAGTTATTTTGTTTTTTTAAAAGTTTTTTTAATAGTTTTAAATTAAACAAATTTGATAGAAGATACATTTTTCTTTATCAGATCTTTATTATTCAAAATCATGTCATATATACTTTACCCACATTAGGCAATTCCGTAATCTTTATTTAAGGAAATAATAAATGACACTAATAATGAATTTATGGTTAGTTTAATAAACAGTTTATTATATAATTAGGTGGACCAACCTATTTCTCTAGTAATTCTAAGAATCATCATAGTGATGACATGTGAGTACAAAAAGAAGTTGTAATGTTTCACAAATAATATATAGGGGATGTATCAGTTTGATGGTTGATCTGAAACCTTTCAAACCTATATGGAAGATAAATTTTAAAATAATTCGACTGTGGAAACAGTATTGTTCACTTTTTTCAAAAATGTGTTCGATGAAAAAAATAAGGTTTTTGTGTCATAATTTGTTTAATGTCCAATCCGATCAATTCATGATAAATTAATTATAGTTTAGGTCCACAAATTTTATTAAAAATTGATCCGGTCCATCAAACAGAAATTATATAATAACAACAAAAAACATTGTATATGTATAAATAAAATAATAAAATATATAAAAATATTGTCGATAATTTATTGGTAATATTTACAAATAAACTCTCCTAGTTTGATATTAAAATCAATCAAACCCCAAATAATCTTTCAAACTATACTAAACCACCCTTGTTTAAAGTTAATCCTTGTTCTGTCTTTTGAAACTGTCCGACATGTTGAATCAGAATGCCATGCTTGGTTCGAAGCAAACATGAAACAAGAAGAACATACAGTTACAACAATCTTTGACCAGATAGCAAGTTCTGAGAGATACCTAATAGATGGCTCATGAACACATGACGTATTCTTCAGTGGTTATGGATGGACATGGAAAACCTCAGGAGGAACTACTCAGCTATTGGGAGGAAGAAACCAGCGGCGAAGAATCTCACCACTTCATTCGGAACTTGATGCCCTTCTATTGGCGATGGAATGCATGCTTCAACTATCGACATGTCAGGCTTTTGGCACTAATTGTAAGGATTTAATCTCAATTATTCAAGACCCAGGAGCATAGCCCAACTTCTCCACCGAATTAGATGAGCTGCAGAAGCTGAAGAGCAGATTCCCAGACTTCTCGATTGTTTTTATTCCTCGTTCTGAAAATGTATCGTCTGATTCTTTAGCTTAAATAGCAAAATCCTTTCACAGGGACATGTATTACATTGGTTGTTTTATTCCGGTCTTGTTATCTAGACCACTTTAAGCTATAATAATAGATCAGCCCTTTGAGGTCAAAAAAAAAAAAATTCCTTGTTGTGTCTTTCTTGCGTGTAGTTTCTCTCTTTTAAGGCCTTTTGTTTTCATTCAATAAGGAGAAGCGCTTCACTAAGGAAAATCGGATCGCGGCTAAATAAATCGCTTCTGTTTGGTACGTTCCCATTCTGATATCCATCCCTTCGGTTCGGTCCTCAATTTTGAAACTCGATTTTCTCTAAACTCTCTTATCAATCCAATTGTTTCATCGAGAGAGCTTTCATACCTCGAATTTTGTTAGTCCCCGATCTGATCCCGGAATGCTCACTCTCTCCATAAATTTGATCTATTTAATCTAGCACAGACCCGAGATCGCACTGAACGCTCTTATCTCTGAACTCTGGCTTATCCATCCTGATCTTTCACAATGGTGGTCTGTAAATGCAGAAAGGTATGACTCATTTGATAATCTTGAGTGTTCGTGATTTCGGATTTCTCAATGTTTTTCATTTTTTTTTTTGTTTTTGTTCAGGCTACGAAGCTGTATTGCTTTGTTCACAAGGTCCCTATTTGTGGGGAATGCATTTGCTTCCCTGAGCATAAAACTTGTGTGGTATGTTTATCAATATCATATGCTTGTTCTCTTGAGTTATTAAGTGTCTTGTTGTTTGGAAGATCTTTCACTGTTGAAAAAATATTTAGTTGATAGACACTGTTCAGGATATTTGTGTCTTGTTTCAATCTGCTTCGTGGTTGACATGGAGGGAAAGTTTTTTTTTTTAATCATGTTGTAATCAATAGGTCCGGACTTATTCAGAATGGGTGATAGATGGAGAGTATGACCAGCCAAAGTGTTGTCAGTGCCAAGCGGCATTTGATGACGGGGCAGGTCTTCAAGTTACTCGGTTGGGCTGCTTGCGTATGTTATCTGACTCTTGCTATTATGGGACTGGATTCTTATTGCTGACTTTTTACAACTAAATAAATGAAACCTTTGTTTTTATCAGATGCTATACATACAAGCTGTTTGGTTTCACTTATCAAGAGCTTTCCTCCCCATACTGCACCTGCTGGTTATGTCTGCCCATCATGTAGCACCCCTGTAAGACCTATTGATTTTTATTAAATAGTTATTTTGTTTTCTTGTTTCTATCGCATGGGAACTCTTGTTTGGTGTCTCATATTGATACATAAGTTTTGATAAATATTTGAGTTGTAGTGATTTTGTGTTTCACTATAACAATCATGAGCACTGAATCACTGTTGTTCTTTATTAATAGGCATAGACATAGTATTTACATGCGGGGGACCCATGTGTGCTTTTTTCAGAGAATCTGGGTGTCTTTTTTTAGGCCTAATGTTATAGGTTGAGTGTTTGTAATGTAGCAGATTAAGGTCAAGCAATCATTTTTATGTCTGCTAGTGTAGATAAATCTTGGAGAAGTAATTAAAATAAGAGTTGTTGATGATACTCTCTCTTGAGTCTTTCTATTAAAATAAGAGTTGTTGATGATAAATCTTGCTAGTATAGCTATCTAGTTTATTTTGCTTCCTTCTTGGAAGAGTGCAATATTATAGCTCTCATATGGTCGTCAAATGCAGATATGGCCTCCCAAAATGGTTAAAGATGCGGGATCTCGGCTTCATGCACAGTTAAGGGAAGTGATTTTGCAGGTCAGTTTTATATTTTAAGCTAAATTTCTGTTGCAGATTATTCAACTTTTTCTTCTTGAAAGAAGTTAAAATCTTTAAAGTACTATTTTGCTCTCACTCAAGACATCTCTACGTGAGAGCCTATAATATTCCCATTAATGCGTCAGCTTAATTTTATGTTTCTCTGTATGGCAGACTGGTCTTGAGAAGAATCTTTTTGGGAACCATCCAGTTTCTCGATCCACAGAGTCTCGTAACCCACCCCCTGCATTTGCTTCAGATGCATTGGTTAATGTATTATCATCTTCTCATACACAAGAAGGGAAAAATCTTCTTGATGGAGAATATTCCAAACCTGTGGTTTCAGAGATAGTTGAGATAGATGTTCCTGCTTCTTCTGGGAATTACATGAAAACCTCTAGCCCTGGAGTAAGGCATTCTTTTAAAAACATTAATTCTTCTTCAACAAAAACTAGTTGTGGTTTTTCAATATTTGCCTCTTAATGGTTTGCCACTAACTATCAATTGATGTTGTGTATAGTTTGCTACTGCTGCACGGAAAGGTGTACCCGCTGTAGACAGACAGAACTCCGAGATTCTATATTACGCAGACGACGAAGACGGGAATAAAAAAAAGTACTCAAGAAGAGGTGAGAGTATGAACTTTATCTTTCTTACCTCTCTTGTCTGAAATAATATATATGTTATTGATTTTACTGACTGAGACTGGTTGTTTTTTTTTTCATGTTAGGTCCACTCCGTCACAAGTTTCTGCGTGCATTACTACCATTCTGGTCAAGTGCATTACCAACTCTACCCGTGACTGCACCACCTCGTAAAGATCCAACACAGGCAGACGATGGTTCAGAAGGACGTGTAAGACATCGATCATCAAGGATGGATATAAGGAAAACGCTCCTTTTCATAGCAATCATGTGAGACCTCTGCTTATTGTTTTTTTAAACTGTTTTTCATATCATCAACTGTAGGCTAATTGTTAACTCTGGTAACTGATGTTCAGAGCGTGTATGGCAACAATGGGAATTTTATACTACAGACTCGCACAACGAGTAATTGGTCAAGAAATACCCGATGAGGAGCAGCAATGAAAGTAATATTGTATCGGACAGGGTGATAAGACTGGCTCCACATATATTTCTGCTTTGGGTCCTTTTGGACGATTAGAAACTGTTAATTTTGAGAATTGTGGGAAATGGTTCTTTGTGACGGTGTTGTCCAATTTTTTGTCGCGGGTCAAAGCTTATTGATTGATCTGGTTCTGTTTCGTTTGGCCTGTTTTAGTGGTATAGGCGAAAATGCATTTTCTGTGCTTAACTTTTTGTGGGCTCTCTAGGTAGTCTCTCTCTACGAGAATCGCCATCATTGTGGTCTCTAAATCTGAGTTAGAATCTGTTAAGGCTTCGTTAAGGGGATTGCATACACGCAAGAAGCAGTTTATTGGTTTAAGCTAGTAAACATCAGTGATTACAGAGTCTGGAGATGAGCACAAAGCAGAAGATTTGGGCTTATCAAATTAAAACGAAGATTTGTTTTAGGAGGTATCGAGGCTGAGACCTTTTGCTTTATACGTTTTTGAGAGTTCAGCAAGTTGAGAAACTTGGTGAGTGAACAAACAAAAGTTGTGCACATGTTGTTATGTGGTAAGATTTGGTAGAGTAGAATTGGTCACGGGCGATTCTCGACTTGTGAGATCGTGTTATTCTGATTAAACAGATACAGTTGTGTCTAGATTTCTAACAAAAAATTATGAATTTTGAGTTTAAGTGTGTTCTTAATTTATAAGGAAATAAGAGCACGTATACATAACAAACACATAAATTAAGTTTGTAGGCATAACAAATATTTTGTGTATTTTGTATAATATTTCATTAACTACTCTTCATCAACCACAACCGTTTATACATTGTTATAAATCATATTGTGGATGTCCATAACCGGCCCATACTTAGAGAGAGAGAGGCGGCCGCGGCTCCAAGAGAGAGAGAGCGAGAGAGGCGGCTAGAGAGAGAGACAAACCTAGTTTCTTTTTGAGAAAAAGACAAAAATAGCACTAAATCAAGTTTTTGTTCCCAAACTAGCACTCATGGTCAAAAGTCACAAAAATAGCACTTAATGTTTTATCAAAAGTCACAAACTTAGGGGTTAGAGTTAAAGGGTGGGGTTTAGGATTTAGGGTTTAGAGTTTAGAGTTTAGGGTTTAGGGTTTAGGGTTTAGGGTTTAGGGTTTAGAGTTTAGGGTTTAGGGTTTAGAGTTGAGAAATGAGGTTATGGGGATTTCAAATTTTGAAAAATAAAAAAATTAAAATTTTCAAAGGGTAAACTTAGAAATGTGCTATTTTGGTCATTTTAGTTTTTGAGTGCTATTTTTATGATATAAACTTAGAAATGTGCTATTTTGGAGATTTGCCCTTTCTTTTTCCTTATTGATTTATGATTTGTACACTTTCCATATTTGTAGTCTTTCATTTTCTCTCATGTAATTCTCTATATATAAAGGTAACACTTTATGTTTATGATAATAAGAACTTACAGATTCCAAATCCTTAAGTTCACAACACGTTATCAGCACGAAACTCTAAAACCTAAGCTAAAACCAAATCGAAAAACCTAACCCTAGCCGGCGATCCGACGAACCCTAAACCCCGATCGCGTCTCTTGTTCCCGCGCTTGTTCCTGCTCGCATCCCCGTCTCAGCTCAGCCTACAGACGATCTCAGTCCCATCCTAGCTCTGACGAACTCAGCCTCAGCTCGCATCCCGGACAGCTCGCGTTCCCAATAGCAAAGCATACCGTCCGCGACCCGATAGAAGCGACTCGATCCATTCCAGCTCGCGTCCTCGATCAGCTTCAATCCGTTCGTGTTCAGCTCGAGGATAGCTCGCGTCTCGTTCGTGTCCAGCTCGCGGTTACTCTTTGGTGGTCCGTTCAACAACATCTAAGGTTAAAGGTAATTCGAAACCTAAGAACCTATAATCGAATATGGATTCCTTGATAAAGAATGAAACCATAAAACCCTAATCTTTTATGAATCAAAAACCATAGGGTAATAGATCAAAACCCCAATGAGTAAATCGAAGCTCAAAAGTTCGATACCCCAAAACCCTAAATCGAGATTGATCTATTGATCAATTAAAATCAAAATTTTTAATGGTTTTGAATCTCAAATCGAACTCCATTGATCTAAGATCAAATATCGAAACCCTAAAACCCTAAATTAAAATCGTTTTGAGAATTGAATGTTTTGATCGGATGTTTCTTGATTGTTTAATTCAAATCGAAAACCCTAATGTTGAAAATTGAAATCGAATTGATTGTCTTGATCACATAGAACTGTTTCTAAGATTGTTTAAACTCGAATTTGATACTTGAAATTGAATTGATTGAAACCCTAATATTTGTTTGAACCGAAAACAGTGTGTTTGTCGGAATCATACAATGAAGAATTTAAGAAATAGATTTCTTAGATTTTTGAGGCTAAAGAGAAATCAACATAGAAATCAAATGGAAAAAGAACATCAAAAAGAATTTATTGATTAAAGATTATATTACATGTATGATTACAAGTGTAAATAAATCTAAGAATCAATAAGCTCTTTGTATGAAGTGTTTAATATGTCAAATGGGAGAAGAGAGATCCCTTGGTAAAGAGAGTTGTATCTCTTATTTATACAAGGAAGAAGCTAGGGCTTCATAGTAAAATGAGTCTAGTTTATTGTCTAATGGGCCTTGAGGAAGGATGTAAATCCACCCTCAACAGTAAGCCCCCCCAAGTTCGTAGAGAGATGAAGTCGATCTCTATGAATTTTCCGAATGGGGTTTATTAGACAATTAACTAGACACATTCATGCCTACGACGATTTAGGCGAGTTTACTTTAAACTTGTGCCTAGTAAAAGGCGAATTTGCTTTAAACTCGTGCTTAGTGAAAGACGAGTTTACTGAACTCATGCTGAGACAAAGGCGAGTTTACTGAGAACTCGTGCCTTGTAGAAGGAGAGTTTCTGTAAACTCATGCCTAGCCAAAGACGAGTTTTTGTAATCTCGTATCTAACGATAAGCGAGTCGAACGCAAATTTGTGCCTAATAACAAGCAAGTTCAATTTAACCTCGTGCCTAAAATACAAGTTTACCGAACTATTGCCGATCCAAAGTCTCGTGTTGAGATCGTGTGTGCCGAGCAAGTTGTTGGCTTGTATGTTCGTCAGGCTGTGGTGACGAGAAACTTTTGGCTTGTTCCGCTTGTGCCGCTTCTGACAAGCTCGTAGCTGAGCCGTCCTCCGAAGCATGAGGACATGATGGTGGCAGCCGCTTGTCTTTGGCTCAAAGCTGGTTCACAAAAAGCATGATCATGATTAGATCAATATAAACCAAAAGACATAACCAACTTTGGCATAATCAATAAGCAAGCGATCAGACTTGTTTTTACTTAACGCTCACAAATTGCAGTATGGCAGTAGTAATTTGTTAATTACTAAGCAGTGTTGTTCACAGGTTGCAAGTAATAAAGCAATCAACGTTAGTTATCTCATAAAGGTTTCAAAACACTTATCTTAGAGGTGAAGAAGAAACAAGCGTCCGAGGTAGAGATCACGTGACTGCCAAGATCAAGTGATATAAATCCAATGAAGAGGCTAAGACGCGATCTTGACAACGTCAAGCACGGGGATGCGCATTGATGGTGTTGATGATCATGAGCTGAGCTAGTTTGCTCAAGCTCCATACTCTCCGCCGACGAGTTTTTCTCGGATAGAAAGCTTGTGCCGTGCTCTTGTAACGTTCATGAGATGACAAGATGGCGAACTAGGAGCTTGATAAAGGCATGACATCTGTTCGTTATTACGCCGAGATCATTATGACGAGTTGTCTGAACGGAACGTTTAAGCCGCAGTCTTCAATGTGTTTACGGCGAGAAGCTTTTGCTAATTACGGCAAGCATGTCTCGAGATCCTCAGCGAAGAAGCAGGGCCTTGCCACCACTGAGCTCGCCTTGATGTTGAAGCTGTTTCCTTTGTGGAGAAAATGGTGGAGCTAGGGTGCAAGCTTGTCGTCATTGAGAGAGATGCCGAGCTAGTGTGGTTGACGAGATGGAAGTTTCTCTTCTCTCCCCTTTTTTTTTGAAGTAGATGACCATGAGTTGACCGTGAAGAGACACCGCACTGGTCACGTCCTCTGTTTTCTTCTGTTCCTTTTGGAGCTTGAAGCAGTCGACAATGAGGAACCGTCTCGCATACGGAAGGAGAGGCACGTCTGAGCTCTTCTTCCACATCTCTTTGCAGTCCCTTGCCGCCGTTTCACCCGAATGGCTTCGTTTTGACATCTGAGAAGCGAAGCTGAGCTTGATCGGAGAAGCCAAGCTCCGTTGGTAATCTCCTGGCCTTGGATGTTAGTGGGAATTCACTGACTGGGAAGCTGCCGGTTTGGATATTTCAAAATGGTTCTCATGATAACTCGACTGGAGGTATCAAGAAGATCCGAGTGCTGGATTTGTCGAGCAATTCTTTCTCTGAAGCCAATTCGTCGAACAAGACGTGTGCAGATCAGGACATCAACAACTCCCGCGGCGTCTCTCTCTCTGAGACCTCTTGATGAGCACAAGATGGTTGTGGTGAAGAGGAACAAAGCTCGAAATTGGCAGAGAGAAGCAGAGCTGGTTACTTGACGTGTAATGGAACTTGAAGTCGACAGTCATCACGAGATCGCCATTGCCGCCCAAATAAAGTACTGAGCTTCTTTGCAATCTTTCCGAGACTGAAGCATCACGAGACTGAACAAAAAAGCATCACAGGACTGAAGCGTCCGGATAAAGTACTCATCTTTTTTGCAATCTTTCCGAAACTGAAGCATCGCGAGGCTGAAGCATCATGAGATAGCCATGGCCGCCAATATAAAGTTTTGAGCTTTGCTGCAATCCAAAGGGCGAGACGGCAAGCTGAGAATCTTCGGTTCGTTGGTGACATCAACGGCAAGGTTTCGAATAAAGCTTCGTTCTTTTTCAAGACTCGTGCTTTTCCAGATTTTCTAGCCGTCGAAATCGAAGAAGAAAGAAGTCGGAGTCAAAGAAGAAAGAATCGATTTTGGATTCTTTTTTTTTTTTTTACCCTAGATCTAGGGGTTTTCCAAGTTTGACATGCTACGAAGATTGTTCTCTTTGGCCCCCTCCTTCTAGCGCCAACTGTTTGAACCGAAAACGGTGTGTTTGTCGGAATCATACAATGAAGAATTTAAGAAATAGATTTCTTAGATTTTTGAGGCTAAAGAGAAATCAACATAGAAATCAAATGGAAAAAGAACATCAAAAAAAATTTATTGATTAAAGATTATATTACATGTATGATTACAAGTGTAAATAAATCTAAGAATCAATAAGCTCTTTGTATGAAGTGTTTAATATGTCAAATGGGAGAAGAGAGATCCCTTGGTAAAGAGAGTTGTATCTCTTATTTATACAAGGAAGAAGCTAGGGCTTCATAGTAAAATGAGTCTAGTTTATTGTCTAATGGGCCTTGAGAAAGGATGTAATCCACCCTCAACAATATTGATAGCCTTGATATTTTTAATTAAAATCGCTTGATCAAATCATGTCTTGGCCGTGCGGCTTGTTGCATCATTCATACATAACCTAATTTGATCACATTGATTGATTGCAATTACACTTAGAATCTTTTGCTAGGATGGTAATGGATTGATTGCATCAAGTAGCCGTGTGGCTTGATCTTTGACTTGGCCGAGAGGCTTGTTTGAGCATTACCGTATTGATTACATATAGAAACCGCCTATGCTAGGAATGAAATTACACAATGAACTGAATGCATTAAAACAAACTGATTGCATCCAGTAGCCGTGCGGCTTGTTTTTCTTGCTTAGATGTGAGGCTTGATTTTGGCCGGGAGGTTTGGCCGTAAGGCTTATTATTTGTTTGAACATTAAAATTGCTAAAAGATCTAAATTATATAACCTATGATTTCAGATGTCGAAAATCAACAACTTGAATTTTGCTGCCATAAATCTCTCTGGAGATAATTTACCTTCAATGGGTGCTTCATGCTAAGATCATCCTGAAATCCAAGGGACTCGGTGAATGTATCACCGAGGACAATAATGCCAGTGAGAAAGATCGATACAGAGCCATCTTGATCATTCGCCATCATCTAGATGAGAGTCTCAAAGATCAGTATCTGACCATTGAGAATCCACTAGATCTCTGGACAGAATTGAAATCGAGATATGATCACCAGAGAACGGTGATCTTACCAAAGGCTCGGTTTGATTGGAGGAATCTCAGAATCCAGGACTATAAGTCTGTGGACGAGTATAACTCGGCACTGTTTAAGATTGTTTCTAAATTGAAACTGTGTGGTGAAAGCATTACGGATCAGGATATGCTTGAGAAAACTTTTTCCACTTTCCACACAAGCAATGTGCTGTTACAACAACAGTACCGTGAGAAAGGTTTCACGACTTATGCTGATCTTATTTCTTGTCTCTTGCTCGCTGAGCAGAACAATGGATTATTGACGAGAAACAGTGAAATGAGGCCTCCTGGATCAGCCCCACCACCTGAAGCACACGCCACAGAGGAAAATAAAGAATCCCATCACGTCCAAGGAAACGGCCATCATGGCCGTGGTCGAGGAAAGTGGAACGGATGTGGCTGTGGTCGTAGCTCTTTTGGCCGTGGGCGAGGGAATCAGCATGGTCGAGACCATGGGAGAGACCGTGGCTCATTTGGAAGAGGTCATGGTCGAGGCCGTGGATCTTCATTCAAGCCTCAAAACTCGACCAATTCAACCGAATCAGTGTGCCATAGATGTGGTATGGACAATCATTGGGCTAAAACTTGTAGGACTCCCAAGCATCTAGTTTACCTCTATCAAGAGAGTTTGAAAGGGAAGAATCCTGAAGCCCATATGACTTATCAAGATGGTGAAGATGATTTCAATCATGACAAAGACGATCTTATGGATTATGAAACTTCAGATTGTCTAAAAGACTGAAGAATGATTTCGACATTTGTAATCTAAATTTTGTGTTCTTTGCTTTGGTGTTTTTTCAAATCTATGTTGTCATTTCTTTGAACTTGCTTTAAACTTAATAAATAAATGAATGATTTTATAAATGAAGTCTCTAAGTAACATCCTTTGAATCTTGTTTTTAGAAATGATCGATAACAAGGATGTATTCGTAGTGGACAGTGGGTCGAGCCACACGATCTTAAAAGACAAAAGATACTTCATAAACTTGACACTAAAAAAAACGCCAACATCTCCACTATTGCGGGTATAGCTAGTCTCATAAAGGGTTACGGTCAGGCTAACATCATGTTACCTATGGGTACACATCTTGAGATATCAGATGCCTTGTATTCACCCAACTCTAAGAGAATCCTATTAAGCTTTAAAGACATTCGAATGAATGGATTTCATATTGAAACCAAGGGCGAAGGAAACAAAGAGTTCCTTCAGATCATTGAAATCGTCCAAGGTCATAAGAAAGTTTTAGAATCCATACCCGCACAATCTACTGGTCCTTACCATGCTAAATTCAGTATGATCGAGGCCAATGTCACTTTTAACAAAGAGGCAATCGACAACTTCACTTTATGGCACGACCGGCTTGGCCATCCCGGTTCGACCATGATGCGTAAACTGATCCTGAACACAAACGGTCATACCCTTAAAGAGAAAAGAATTATCCCTAAGCACCTAACGTGTGTTGCTTGTTCCCAAGGGAAACTCATTTCTAGGCCATCACCAGTCAAAGTCACTAAGAAAACGATACTTTCTGGAAAGAATTCAAGGAGACATCTGTGGACCAATACACCCACCTTGTGGGACATTTCGATATTTCATGGTCCTCATTGATGCATCCACTAGATGGTCGCATGTATATCTCCTGTCAACCCGTAACTTGGCATTTTCTAGATTGCTTGCTCAGATAATTCGGTTACGAGCTCATTTTCCAGATTTTCCTTTAAAATGCTCATCATTGATGCGTCCACGAGATGGTCGCATGTCTGTCTCCTGTCGACCCGCAACTTGGCGTTTGCGATGTTGCTTGCTCAGATAATTCGGTTACGAGCTCATTTTCCAGATTTTCCTTTAAAAACTATACGTTTTGACAATGCTGGTGAGTTCACTTCCCAAGCGTTTAATGATTACTGTATGTCCATGGGGGTAACTGTGGAACACTCCGTGGCACATGTACATACATAGAACAGCTTAGCTGAATCATTTATAAAACGCATACAGCTCATTGCTAGACCGCTGCTTATGAAATCAAAGCTGCTGGTTTCTGCCTGGGGACACGCCGTCCTACACGCAGCCGAACTCATACGCATCAGGCCATCTAGTGAACATAAATATTCCCCATTGCAATTGCTTACGGGTCATGAGCAAGACATTTCCCATCTTAAGACATTCGGCTGTGCCGTTTATGTTCCAATTGCTCCACCATAGAGAACAAAGATGGGACCTCAAAGGAGGATGGGGATATATGTTGGATTTGATTCTCCCATGATTTTAAAGTATCTCGAGCCAACTACGAGTGATTTGTTTAAAGCCAGATACGCGGATTGTCATTTTAATGAATCCGAACATCCAACATTAGGGGGAGATAGCAGTAAAATGGTAAAAGAAATTACTTGGAATCAAACATCCATATCTTGCCAAGATCCTCGAACTCAAGAATGTGATCTAGAAGTTCAAAAGATTATACATTTACAAAAGCTAGCTAATCAATTGCCAGATTCCTTTGCTGACCCGGAAAGAGTGACTAAGTCATATATACCAGCTGCTAATGCACCAATAAGAATTGATGTTCAAGAGGGACACAATCGAGTTGCTACAGAGTCTAGACAAAGTTTGAAACGTGGTAGACCAATAGGTTCCAAAGATAAGAACCCTCGGAAAACAAAGAAAGGTGCTGAAATAGAAACTGAGGGTCATGATATCCGAGACACGGCCGCGGCTGATCCGAAATCCCGAGACACAGCCGTAGTCGATCCTGATGCCCTTGATGTGGCCGGCTCTGATGTACCAAACAATGATTCTTGGGACGCCAAGATTCATGGTACTGAAGTTCCTGATAATAATGAGATCTCAATAAACTATGTCTTGTCTGGGATACAATGGAACAGAAAGAATGTCGACATTGATGATATATTTGCATACAAGGTAGCACTTGAACTTATGGATTTATACGAGGATCAAAAACCCACATCCATTTATGAGTGCACTCAACAATCAGATTGGATCAAATGGAAAGAAGCTATAAACGTGGAGTTAAACTCTTTAAAGAAGAGAGGTGTATTCGGCCCTATAACCCGAACACCATTTGATGTAGTTGGATACAAATGGGTCTTTGTGAGGAAAAGAAATGAACATGGTGAAGTCGTGAGATATAAAGCACGGCTTGTTGCACAAGGATTCTCACAAAGACCAGGAATCGATTATGAGGAAACATATTCCCCTGTGGTGGATGCTACTACTTTTAGATTCCTGATAAGTCTGGCTATAAGAGAAAACTTAGACTTGCGGTTAATGGATGTAGTAACTGCATATTTATATGGTCCACTGGATAATGAAATTTACATGAAAGTCCCAGAGGGTATTGAATTGAAAAACAAAGAGAGTTCTCGAGAACAACATTGTATAAAGTTAAATAAATCTCTTTATGGATTGAAACAATCAGGTCGAATGTGGTACAATAGACTAAGTGAGTACCTAGTGAAAGAGGGCTATGGAAACGACCCGATCAGTCCATGTATTTTCATAAAGAAATTCGAAAATAAAGGATTTGTGATCATAGTAGTATATGTTGATGATCTGAATATCCGAGGAACCTCTGGAGAGATTTTCCAAACAGTTGAATATCTTAAGAAAGAATTCTAAATGAAAGATCTTGGAAAAAGGAAATTCTGTTTGGGATTACAGCTTGAGTACATTAATTATGAAATCCTTGTGCATCAAATGACATATACAGAAAAGGTACTCAAGAGATTTAATATGGCCGAGTGTCATCCTCTGTCCAGTCTCATGGTCGTGACGTCCCTCGGCCTGGACACTGATCCATTCCGTCCCAAGATGGACGATGAAGATGTCCTTGGTCCCGAAGTGCCATATCTAAGTGCCATAGGAGCTTTAATGTATTTGGCAAGACACACACGGCCTGATATATGCTTTGCCGTGAACCTACTATCTAGGTTTAGCTCTTGTCCGACCCAAAGGCACTGGAACGGGATTAAACATGTTATCCGTTACCTGCAAGGAACGAAAGACTTGGGTCTATTTTATACTAACCATAACAAAGATGGTTTAGTTGGCTTTGCTGATGCATGCTATTTATCAGATCCTCACAATGCTCGATCACAGACAGTTTATGTCTTTACACATGGAGGTACGGCCATATCATGGCATTTCATGAAACAGACGATCGCGGCTATATCATCCAACCACTCTGATATATTGGCCATACACGAGGCCAGCCGCGAGTGTGTGTGGTTACGGTCCATGACCAACCACATACGAGTTGATTGTGGGATGACCGAGGGCGCAGACGCTCCGACCGTGATGTATGAGGACAATGTTGCGTGCATTGCTCAGCTCAAAGACGGCTACATCAAAGGAGACAGGACGAAGCACATATTGCCCAAGTTCTTCTTCACTCACGAGTTGCAGAAAGCCGGAGAGGTCCAAGTGGTCCAAGTGCGTTCCAGCGACAACTCAGCCGACCTGTTCACCAAATCACTTCTGACTTGCACATTCAGGAAGCTCACACATCAGAATGGGATGGGTATGCTGAAAAATCTTCAGTGATGTTCAGAACAGGGGGAGTAATACGTGTTGTACTCTTTTTCCTTCACCATGGTTTTGTCCCACTGGGATTTCCTGGTAAGGTTTTAATGAGGCAACATCTAAAGCATATTACAATCCATGTATGGTTATGGCATCCAAGGGGGAGTGTTATAAATCATATTGTGGATGTCCATAACCGGCCAGGTCCATAACCGGCCCATACTTAGAGAGAGAGAGAGAGAGGTGGCCGCGGCTCCAAGAGAGAGAGAGAGAGGCGGCTAGAGAGAGACAAACCTAGTTTCCTTTTCCTTATTGGTTTATGATTTGTACACTTTCCATATTTGTAGTCTTTCCTTTTCTCTCATGTAATTCCCTATATATAAAGAAAACATTTTATGTTTATGATAATAAGAACTTACAGATTCCAAATCCTTAAGTTCACAACATACATGCATTTCTCCTCTTTTATTGGGTTTTTTGCAAATATGACTCCAAACTCAAAGTCAAACACAAAACCAACCCATGATTTTTTTGAAACTTTCATTTGTCCTATTCACCCCAAAGTTCGGATTATTTATGAAAATGCCATTATTATTTTTTCGAAAAAAAGTTTTTTACTCTTTCATCATCATGTTTTTCAAGTATTTACATATTGACATTGCCATCAATACACCAACCACCATGAACAACCAATTTAAAGTTTTTAATGCACCTAAAAATCGATTTTGACTCCTTCTATCTCATTTCTTATGAACTAAAAATAACATTTCTTTCACTTTCTCTCTATATTCATCCAAAAATCCCAAGATTTTGATTCTAAATTTTTTAAGGTTCATAGAACCATTCAAGCTTCGTGGTTATAAACAAGTAGGTTGCTTTGGTGGTGAAGTATTGTGTGGTTGGAGAAGCTAAACAAGTTATCTCACTGGTTAAAGCTATGGAATCAATTTTGTTTCCCTGATCTGTCCGTCAGAAGACTTCCGTATAAGTCTTCTCCGACGAGAAGCGGTCAATGCATATGTTAGTTTCGCAATTGACTTTATGTGTATCTTTTAGAGACGACTTCTTTAGAAGTCTTCTGGTTTTCTTTGTTTTAAAAAAAATCAAAGAAAACTTCCCGGTAAGTCGTCTATGATAGATATGTTAGTTTTGCATTTGACCGGATTGTATCAGAAATTTGACTTTTCCTAGACGACTTACACGGAAGTCGTCCAGCAGAAAAATTAAAATTAAATAATTAATTTTTACTAGACGACTTCCAAGTAAGTCGTTTAACGTTACTTTTTTTTTGGTAGGCTGCAAGAGACATGAGTCTCCTACTCTTTCTGGACACCCCATTACGATCCTCCAACAAAACAGAAGAAACATGCTCCGGAGCAGACTCAAAATAATGTAAACCAAACGGTAAAGAAAACGCATAGTTAGCTAATCCATCTTCTAGATAATTAGCCTCCCTATACACGTGAGAAATTTTGACTAACCAGTCTCTTGAAATGAAGCCATAGCACAAACATACTAGGAAGGACAAGGGATGAGAATCATGAATCCCTGTCTGAAGAAAGCCCACCACACTTTCTGAATCAATTTCCACCTCCAGCCGCCGAATACCACAATCACATGCTATGCACAGTCCATAGTAAACACCGCACAATTCTGCTAAAGGAGCCGAGCAAATGCCAATGTTAAGCGCAAAGCCCCCTTTCCACATTCTGTACTCATCACGCACAACCCCACCCGTAGTGGCCAGTCTAGGGTTGCCTCTAGCTGCTCCATCAGTGTTTAATTTAAACCAGCCATTCACGGGTCGCTGTCATGCAATTTACTTCTCCACCCGACCCCCGACAAACGAGCGATCTCTCAGATTTTTATTTGCTTTCATCACTTATCGGGCCTTGTCTCTAACAAACTTCACTCTGTCCCGACATTACCCTATTTCACCAAAGACATAACCACATCGCCATTTCCAGCACCACCACGAAGTGAGGGCAAAGAGTGTTGGCCACTGGTCTCCCTTACCTGGCTAGTCCCTCGCGAGGTTCTCGTAAAGCCATTCTAGAAGAGTTAAACTAAAGAAACGCTGTTGTCAACTCGGGATCACAATTTTCGCCCATAATCCCGCAGCTGCCAGACAATCTCGAAGAGCATGGAGAATAGTTTCGTCTCCATTCTTACACAACTGGCACACACCATTGTCACTCAAGTGTCTACGCTTCCGTTCCATGTTCGTCATGATAACCTGATGAGTCACCATCCATAAGAAGACGCGGACTCGTTCTGGGGCAACGAGACGCCACACCCGACTGTACAGAGCTTCCATATTTGGTCTCGGTACTGCATCTCTTGTCAAAGAGGCATACACAGACTTAACAGAAAACAGTCCCTCTGTACTCTCTCCCCACGACATTCTATCTCGGGCGCCAGTAACATCGTCAATCACTACTGAAGCCAATCTTAACCAATTCTGTATTGACATATACGGCTCGATAGCTTGAAGTAGCCAGCCGGTTCCATTCTGCCATAAATCACGGGCCCTTGCCTCTAAAATCGGCTCCGGGATATGCACCATGCTTAATTCGTGTAGGGGTTCGTTCAACAACCAATTATCTTTCCAAAAACGGACCCGGCGACCATAACCCAGGATCCAACACGTTCCCGGAACAACAACCTCTCGGATCCCCACCACTAAGCTTCTCCAAGTCGGTGACCAAGTCCCCTGGACTATCAACCATGTTGGGTCATATAACTCCCCCTCTCGAAAAATTTTCCGCCAAATCTTGACCCATAAAGCATCATGTGTATTCAGCAATCTCCATTCAAGTTTTGCTAATAAAGCAATATTCATTTCCTTTGCCAACCTTATACCAAGCCCCCCTTCTCTCTTATGTTTGCAAATTTTATCCCAAGACACCAAATGTTGTTTTCTATTTCCTTCACTGCTACCCCATATAAAGGCCCGAGCAATCTTATCTAGTTGGTCCATAGTTGATGTCGGCAGAGCTATAGTACTTGATACAAGCCTAAGCTATCAAAGGCTAGATCACAAGGCAACAAGAGTTGTCGAGCTTGAATGGATCGATTGTCGCCACAAAGGGTTGCGGAAGTATTCCTTTGATAAGACCAGAAGCCTGCGCCTATGTGAATACACACAAAGACAGAGAGACCTACACTTGTATCCTAGAATGAATCCACAAACTAAAGAGACAAGCAAACGAACAAGAAGTCTAAAGGAATCCACCTAAAGACTAGTTGAACAAAACAAAGACAAACTTTGTAAACTGAATAATACTTTATTGATTTCGTGCAAGGGTGGTTTACAGATGAGGCTTAACTCAGTTTAAATAGAGAAGAAGACAAATGCCAAAAATAATAACTTGGAAAGAAATAATAAGTAAAAAAATTAGCCGTTGGACTTGATTGGTGCAGAATCTATCCAAGTATGGAAGTTGTCTTCTCACCTTGTATCTTGTGAGTTTGAGCAGAAAGAAATGAGTCCTTGGGATCTCATTTGATGTCTGGATAGTGTCTACTTCGTGCCTGAGCAGAAGAGGAAGGAGCCGTTGGTCTTCAATAACTCCAAGTGTGAATGCATCCATGTAAGGTAAGTTGATAAATAAGGGGTTCATCTTGATCCTGTGGCTACTGGTGCATGTAAGGATAATGTTGAACTCTTCTGGACGTTTAGATGAGTCTCCTGGTCGCCAATTTCTTGTTTGTAATTGATTAAACCAGTGAGCTTTCCAATAAGGCAAGTCGAGAACTGGTTTGACCGGTTTTGTGAAATGAATCATAGCTTTAACTTTCCTTGGCCATTTCGTCGGTTCTTGGGCTTGTTGGATTGGTAAAAGATCCATCTTGAACTCCTTGGGTAGACCTGGTGGTGGCTGCTTCATGTTTGGGCTTCATTTTCTTTCATTAAGCTGATACTCGAAATCTGATGGGCTGGAGAACCTCTGGTTTGTAAAATCCATATCTTTTTCTTCCGTGAATATTTTCCAATTATTCAAACTTGAAAAGACTCTGTGGTGAGCTGAGTGTCTAGGAGAATTGGTTTCATGATTAAACTCTTCATGGTTTGAGAAATATGCTCTTTTGAGTACACCTACGTCGCATCTGTCTCCTAGGCAGCTTGAGAGGAGACTTTGATGGAGCTTCAGGTCAGCTAGGGATCTTATGACCACATCAGTACTCATCGTATGAACCGGACTAGATGAGAGAAAAGATTTGGTGAGTGTTATCCTTCCCGCCAAACTCAAGAATCTCTTTTCCATCCAGCAAGTTTTGAGAAAACCTTCTCAATCACTTCCCCAAAAGTCTCCTTATTAATCCTCTTCTGCAAAACTGGAATACCCAGGTACTTTCCCAAATCCTTAGTTCCTTTGATGCCACTCTCATTGCTTATTGAGTTTGCTAGATCCCGATGGACATTCTCAGAGAAGAAAATTACAGATTTCTCCAGATTAACTTTCTGCCCAGAAGCTCCACAAAACCTCTCAAGAACCTTGTGTTTACTCAAATTTGCGATATTGAGGCCTCTGCAAACAAGATCAGATCATCCGCGAAACAAACATGTGATAAAGACGGTCCACCCCTAGATAATCTGATTGGCTTCCACTCCTTGTTAGCCACCGAGAATTTGATTTGATGACACAGTCTCTCCATGCATAGCACAAATAGATACGGGGACAGAGGATCGCCCTGTCAGAGTCCAGGCTGAGGCGTAAACGCTTCTGTTCTTTTTCCATTCCATAATAAACTCATTCCAGGGTTCGTAACACATTCCATAGTCCATTTAATCCAAATATGTGGTAGCTTTGCTGCATAGAGTGTATCTTCTAAGAAATCCCACCTGATTCTATCATAAGTGTTCTCGAGGTCTAATTTAAGAAGCATCCAGCCTGATCGTCCTTTCTTCCTCCTCATTGAGTGAACCGCTTCTTGAACAATGACAATATTGTCAGAACTAAGTCGACCTTCGATAAAGCTGGCTTGCGCTTGGCCTATGATCTTCAACATGAGTTTCTTCAGTCTCAGCACCATCGCCTTTGTTATAATCTTGAAAAGAACATTAAATAAGCTTATAGGCCGGAACAGCATAATTATTTCTGGCTTGAGAACCTTCGGTATAAGGACCAACATTGCATCATTCATACCTTCCGCTAGAACTCCCGATTCAAAGAACTCCAGCCCGAAACGAGTTACTGACTCCCCCACCACATCCCATGAATCTTGATAGAAGACAGGTTGAAAGCCATCCGTCCCTGGGGCCTTGTATTTACCCATAGATCTAACAGAAGTCTCAACATCTACTTCCGAGAACAGTTTATTCAAAATCTCCAGCTCATCTCGTGTAAATTCGGTAAAGCCTTGCGGAGAGAGCTTTTCCGTGTCTAGAGTGAGGTCCTCGGTTGAATACAGTCTTTTATAATAGTTTATTGCTAGCTTCTCCAGCTCTTCCGACTGATCTATTCAACAGCCATCTTCATCTTTCAGCATCTCAACCCTATTCCTCTTCCGCCGTACTATTGTACTCGTGTGGTAGTACTTTGTATTCGTGTCTCCAAGAACTATCCATTTTTCACGCGATTTCTGATACCATAGTACTTCCACTTGTAGACGACTTACACGGAAGTCTTCCAGGATTTTATTCCGAGATTCTGGTCAAACATTGGTTATTACAGAAGACTTTTGTGTAAGTCTTCTGCCGGAAGACTTACATGGAGGTCGTCCGGATAAAATAAAATATTTAAGTTTTATTTTTCAATAGCAAAAGTAACATGAAACGACTTATATGGAAGGCGTCTAGAAAAATACGACTTCCGTGTAAGTCATCTAGGAAAAAATAAAATTTTGAAACAATCCGGTCAAATGAAACACTAACATGTTTATCCTAGACGACTTTCATGTAAGTCGTCTAGGAAAAGTCAGATTTCTGACACATAAAGTCAATTGCAAAACTAACCTACGCATTGACCAGAAGACTTCCGTGTAAGTATGCCAAACGACTTTCACGAAGTCGTCTACGTCAACATTTAATAAAATTTCATTTTCTCCAAAACTATGAAGACTTTTGAATATTTTCTTGTTAATTCATGTATATTAGTCAATATTGGGGCTCCTGAATGAAATTCATAACTTAATTGGTGATAGTTATGAGGTTAACAACATTCATGCTTATTAATGTTTCTAGCTAATGAGAGAGTTCTCAACTGGTGTAGATGGTGTCGTCACGTGAAGAATGGTCAGCTTTTGCTACACACGTGGAGTTTTGCTGCAGTAAGACTTTTTTCCCTAATTTCAAGATCCGACATATTCCAAGGGCACAAAATACAATAGCGGACAAGCTTGCACGTGGTGCGAGGAGTTCTGCTTCAGCTATGTTATATGTTGATTCCTTACATCCGACATGGCTATCCAACCCGGTGGTTTCTTAGTTAGTAGTTTTTGTTGTAAAAAAAAAGCTAATGAGAGAAGTCTTCTCCGTTAGTTTTTGTAAAACTTGTATTTTTAACTTTAAAAAATATTTTTTTTTTAATGTTCAAAAGTGTTAAGTTACTTCAAGAATATCAAGTCATATGGTTCAATGTGTCTTCTTAGATCATAAGATATACTTTTTTAACTTTCATGAAATTTGAAATTTTAATTTTCACTTAAAATTTGAATTTCCCGATTAAATTTTAATTTCCCGCTTAAATTTCCCCCTTATATTTAAATTTCCCGCTTAAAATTTAAGTCTTCCAAAAAGTCTTCTGAGAAGAAGTCTTCCGGAAGACTTCCCAGAAGACTTCTAATAAAACTGTTATTGGTTTGAACTCATTTAATGTTTGATCTTTTGTGAATTTGACAAAGTTTTCTTGAGAAGTTTTCTCCTTTAGTTGTAGAAAATTTGACTAATTTTTTGTATTATTATGTTTTGCTATTGAAGTTGTATAAATAACTTGAATAATGTCAAGTACTTTTGGCAAGATAATATTATAGACATGAGCATATTTACCTTTTTTTTTATTAGTATCTTTTCAAATTTACAAAGAATACATAACTAAAAAAGTACACATACAAATTACAAAACAGACCAAAAACAAAACTATTATAGTCCATTCATCCACAAAGAAAAGCTTAGACTCCACTTGACATGGGAAAAGACTTTGTCAGAAGATTTCCATGAAACCGTCTAGTGCATTAAATGTTTGAAGACTTCCGAGAAGACTTCCCTGGAAGTCTTCCAAGTCTGTCTCAGATCTGAAAAACCTACATATCCAAAAGCATTCAAATGACTTCAAAACTTCAAAAAAGAACTATGAGCTTAAAACAACAAATTTTTTTCTCAAAAAGTAAGAGCTTTAAACAACAAGATGTTACCAAATAAGAATATATGATTTATAGATTTACCTTTAAAGGAGAAGAAGATGAGAACTATCTAATGAAAAACCTACAAAACAAGATGCGTTAGTAAGAATGACATGAGGCAAAAAAATGATAAATTGATATAAAGTTTGGTGTTTACAAAAAAGGGTTAACGGCTTATTTCCACACCATAACTATCATATAGTAAAAAAATTCACACAAACTTTCATCCTCGTCATAATTAAACATACTATAACTATCTCAACCTATTACCTCCTAATTTGAAAGATCGAAACCCGAATCCACACAGACGAAAATTGAACTTGGTTTTAATGGTTTATAATGCTAACCGATATTAAACCTGTTGCTATCAGTTGATATTGGTACAATCCGACCCAAACAAAGATCCGACCGTAAAACATGTTTTAAAATTCCAAATAGAACATGAGAACCCTAAAATTGAATTTTAAAATTTGATTGTCTAAATATCCATCGATCAAAATTAATGATGTATGGATCGTCAAATACTACAACCAGAGGTTCGAGTGAATCATCTAACCTGCTTTACCGAGTTTTCGTTTGGTCATAATAAATTAATCTAGGGAGTAAAAGGAAAAAAAGCTTTTAAAATCAAAATTACAAGTGCTAAATTGTATTTTTTAATAGGGGTCTGTTATATTTGGATAAAACGCACAAGAATCAGTTAAAAAGCTATAAATGGTGAAAAAGTGAGTGAAAATTCGAATTTTAGGGTCTGCAAATAGCAGAGAAGATTGAAGAAGACAAGGGTAAAATCGTCAATTTATATTCATTTAATTAAAATCATAAAAGATATTAGAATGTGTTACACCTGGTTCGAACTTGTGACCGCATCCCTTGTTATAAGAGGCACCAACCACTATCCTACTAAATCTTCATCGAACGTCAATATATATAGTATTATATAATACTAGCTTACGTATCTGTTAATAAAACTTCATCTTCTCCGTATCTTCTTTGCAAATATATTTCTTTCATTTTTCGAATGAATATACATTTGTCTCTCTGCGTATAAGTATATTGTATCTACGGTGCCTTTAATCTTTTCTATTTGACTTCAATCTTCTCTCAAACTTCACTTTTATTTTCGATTTTGAAATTGGAACACACAATTTGAGTTAACAAGTTTTTCCGATTTGTATTATTAATTTTAGGGTTAAATATGTCGGATTTTGGGTCAGGTTAAAGGATTTGGTTCTAGATTGGGGTTAATTGGTCCACTTATACCGGTTAAACTGTCTAATCGGGTTGTTTGGGTTAAATTAGGTTAACCACTGGTTAACATTTTAACCAACAGCTAGTTAACCAACAGTAAACCACTTTGTGGTGGTTTTAGATCGGTCATTATAGTTCAGGTGGATTCGGGTTTTGATCTTTCGAATCGGGGTAATAGGTTGAGATAGTTAAGTTATGTTCAATTATGACGAGGATGAAAGTTTGTGTGTATTTGTTACTATATGATAGTTATGGTGTGGAAATAGGTCTTTAACCCTACAAAAAATGATAAAATGTGAAAAGGATAAGAGCTTTAAGCAAACAAAAGTTATCAAATAAAAAAAATCAAACATATAAACTTACCAAAACACTCAGATCTGAAATAAAAGAGCAGACATAGGAGAAGACTCCGCCAGAAGTCTTCCAGAATAAGTCTTCTAGTGCATTAAAAGTTAGAGCATCTCCAATCTCACTCCATAATTTACTGCAAAATAGAGTGGGAAATGGAGTGATGAACAAACAAAAAACCCATTACTCCATTTTTATGGAGTAATGGTTTTTTCTTTGTTCATTACTCCATTTCTCTTAGAAGACTTCCGAAAAGACTTGCATATTCAAAAGCATTCAAATGGATTCAAAACATATAAAAACTTCAAAAATAAGATACGAGCTTAAAACAACCAAAAGAGTTTTCAAAAGATAAGAGCTTTAAGCAACAATAGGTTATCAAATAAGAAAATATTATTTATAGATCTGCTTTTAAAGGAGTGGAAGATGAGAACCATGTAATGAAAAACCTGCAAAAACAAAATAAATCAGTGAGAAGACATGAAATTGATATAAAGTTTGGTGTATTTAAGTTCAAAGAGATTAGAGAGGGGTTTGAGAGTTTAAGAATGAGAAACAATACATTTTTGTTGCAGCCTTTTGAGAGAAAAAAAAAATAAGTAAATTTTCTTTATAAAGAGAAACAAAAATTCCAATAAGGTTAAATTTTTTCGATTCAGAAGACTTTCAAATAAGTCTTCTAATAGAAGACTTCCTAAAAGACTTACCTGGAAATCTTCTGGAAATTAAAATATTATTAGCGGGAGTTAGAAGACTTTCGGAGAAGTCTAGACCCTAAATATGAATCTTAAACTCAAATAACTAATTGAATAGAAATAAACACTTCATTAAACTTAAAAAGTGTTTAACATACACAAAACTAAACATATATATGTCAAAATTTAAATTTTCAAAAACATGTTAAGCTTCCAAAATCTAACTCTAAGAATACATACAATACTACAACATATGTTGTCAAACCCTAAACCAAAGAATATCATGACTCACTATTTTCATTCATCTATGTTGAAACCAATTCAATTTTATTAATTTTAATTTATATCACTTACAAATGTTTATAATTACATGATTTCAATTTTTTCCTATCAAAATATTTTTTTGCAAAATTTATAAATTACTAGGGGGGTGTCCGCGCTGCGCGCATAATATTGTTTTATTATTGCTAAGAACATGATTTTTTGGATAATGTAATTATGTTGTCGTTTTTATTTTTTAAGAGCATTATTTGGTGTTTTTAATGTGTTATGTAGTAGTAGGTGATAAGTTAATATATTTTATGTTTGTTTTTTTGAATAATGTGTTATTGTGTGTAAAGTACTTGTTAATAGTGAAGTGAACCTTTAACGTAAAAGAATATTGAATTTCAATAACTTTGCATCTACGCATTTGTTGATTAATTCTAAGATTAACGGATTTAACGTCAAAATTGTATTATATTTTTCACATTTTTGAAAATTAAAACTTTTAAGATATTTTTTGTCCTCTTCCCATATTTTGACTTGAGTCGTCACCGTCTATGTAGTTCATTATCTTTCTGGTGTGCGGTGCTTCTCACCATCACCGGAAAAAGACTCACTTCTTTCTCTTGTTTTTCTTTGGATTCTTCACCTGTGAGATTATATGGTATTTGTTGTAGATCAGATTTCTGAGTTTTCAGTTATTCGGTTGATTGTCACGGTATTGTAGGCTGTTCCAGTCAATATTGATTGCTCATCTTTTTCTTTAGATTTCAGCTGATGTTAGGAATTGTATCTCCTTGGTTGGGTCAGAGTTTAGTCGTCTTTGATGTTTTATTCCTCGTCGTTGGCTTACCGTCAATAGTCTTTGCTCGTCCTGGTTTTCAAGATCTAGTTTTTAGTGTTCTGACTTCTATGCTCTCTTTCATAGCTCGAGGGCGGCTCCATAGTTTGCTGATTTCGCTTCGTCTCTCTTTCCCTCTCTATTCTAGCATCTCTTTGCAGCTTTCATCGCATCTCTGGTGGCTCTCCCTTTCACCATGTTTGCCACTCGAAGTTTAGATAATGTTTTCGTTCGTGTATGCTATGTTGGCTTGGAAGGTAATTTTTGGTGTCAAGTTTAGTGTCTGATTTTTTGGTGGTTGTCTTCCATTCTCCCTTCCTCAAGTTGTTTCTTTTCTTTCCATGTTTCCTTTGGTATAGGTGTGCGGAGTTAGTCTCTTGGAGCTTTGGTCTTTTCTATCCAGAGCTTTGTGTTTTTTCATTTGCATGGTCGTCTTGTATGTTCGTGTTTAGTTTATGAGATGTTTCTTACCTTTTAGCTACTGGTTGTGATTCCGGTGCTTTAAGCATATATCTTCATGCTTCTTGGTGGCTTTGGCCTTTCGATTATTATTCTCCATCTGACTCGTTTTCTTGGTTATTTGTGTTGGTGCTCTAATATCTTATTTAGTTTGATTATCTTATGATATTAATAGTGAAATAAATATATAATTTGTAAATAAAATAAGAAAAATTAGTAAAAAAATAATAAAATGGTGAAAGTTTATGTATTTTTAGTTATTAATAAATTTAAAATTTTAACTATATTTATATTATTTTATTTATTTCTGACCAATAAGTGCGAGAAGGATTAGATAGTACACAATAAGAAATTTATAGAGTAAATTGTAATAATTTAAAAGAAGAAGGATTTAAAATAAAAAAAAAAGAAAACATGAAGACACATGAAAGTCATCCGCAGCATCCCTTGTTTCTTACCTCATCCGAACCCATTGACTGTGGTGCTTGTAATGAGATTGCATCACCTGTATTGAACTGCGTTGACTGTGGCTTTTCTTTGGGATATGACTGCGCTACTTTGCCTAACAAGGTCAAGCACAAATGCGACACACATTTTCTCTCTGTCTGCTATGGAGAAGAGACGAGTGGGGAATACTGGTGCGAGGCATGCGAGAGAAAAGTCAACCCGAGTACAAGATTCTACACATGTGAAGATTGCAGCTCCACTCTTCACATCACATGCGTGATTGGGGAATTCACATTCTGGAGACCAGGGAAGATGGCCATATCACGTCACGAAGTCGCAATAATTCCCAATGATTTTGCATCTCGGCCATATTGTTATATGTGCAGGTCCCGTTGCGAAGACACTTCAGGTATTATATATATCTCAGAGAAGCACATATGTTCCTCTAAATGTTTAGAAGTGTATATCAAGTTCGACCTTACATTCTCCAAGTTGGAGACAGTGGAGATGGCGCTTCATAACTTGGAATTATTTCGACTTGACCATACCAGCCATGGCTGGAGCATTCTGTAAAAGATCCTTTTCAATCATTGTATGTTCTTCTGAATGAACTTTTGTTGAAGAAATTAAATATTAATAGATGAAATTGGATAGAAAAAAATTCCCATAGTCCTAACTTTTTTAATCACAAATATAGCAGAATCAAAACAATCCAAATAGGTTTAATCAAAATGGATTTTTAACTTTAAAACATCTTTGCTAAGTTTGTTTTGAGCAAAAAACCTCAAACTAAGTATTTAACGAAAAAAATTCACAAACTAACTTTATTTTTGTGAATTAAATCATAGCAGGTCATAATTATCATTACTACCGGTAAATCTTTAGTTTATGGATTTCTACATTAAGTAAACATAATTGAGTGGTTTTACCATTAAATAAACAGAGTTGAAAATATGATAAAAATTATCTAAAGATTTATTATTACATTTTTATTATTTTTTCTTGTTTTTTACATTTTTAATCTTTTAGTATACATGTAAATCTTTAGATAATTTTTATTATATTTTTTGGGTTTTTATATTTTACAGGGAATTTGCAGCAGATGTCAATGATAACAAATTTTATTAGCTAAACGGACATGGCACTGTGTGTATTTTCATAATACCAACATTACCTCTATTTTGTCTGCAAAATAGCTATACATGACTGACATAGACCTTTATTTTTCCAGTCAAGCACGCGCTTGAATTAATGATGAAATTCTTTGAATCCTCAACTCGTGTTACTTTCTCACTTATGCAAAAACCAAGAGTTCTAAATATCATATCTCTTACATACCAATCGACGAGATAGCCATCAATTTCATTCTCAATACACTTGTAGAAGACAAGATCCATTATCTACGAGGACTTCCTTATATATATTGACGTCACAGTTTACACAAACAGACACACGTCTCTCTCTCTCAAAACTTAAATTCTTCATCCCGAGCTTTGATTCATCGTCTCCATCTGAGGTATTTCTCCAGATCCTTGTAGGGGTATCGTCGTGATTACTGTTTCATTCTTATGTGATTTTTAGAGAGGGCTTTGGTTCGATCTGTTTGTTTCTTCTCCCATTGATCTAATCGTTGAAATCTCATATTGATTGATTGAATAATTGTACTGTTTCTTAGGTATTTTATTCTCCCATAGGCTTCGGTATTCAGGAATAGAACATAACTCATGCTCGGTCTTTTGACCTCCAGATCCTTATACTTTGTTGTTCATACGCTTACTGTTTCAATCTTGTTTTTTTTTTTAATTTTTTTTTGTTTCTTAGACTAATAAGGATATTTTCCGGATTTTCCATAGTATTGCTGGTTATGTCCGGTTATATGCCGTCTATACATTAATTTTAATTTTTATCCGGATATTAAAGAAACAATGGTTTGCTTACTATCTCAAGACATAACCGGTTATCACTATTAATATCTGGTTTTGCCCCCACTTTCTTTGTATTATTTTCGTTGTAACTGGTTTAACTTTTCCCACAGCGTCATCAACGTTGCTAATCTATTCGCCAGCAAAGACACTACTAAAATTGCTGAAACGAACCAACCACTACCCGCCAAGGTTTGCAACAATATACATTGTAAGCCATTGACCAAAGACCTCCTCCCAATTTCGCAAATGTCCCCGTTCTTACTGAAATTCTATGGTCGCATTGAAGCGGTTGATGGAAGAATCAAAGGCGTTGCACATAATGCCAAATTAATTTATTCTGGTCTTATGGTAGCTCTCCTAATACAAACGCTTGCCATGTTTGGACCGGAGACGTGCACCTGCATCACCCCATTTGGTATACATGAAGAAGCACAAATGGCTGTTGTCATGATGTACGAGTACCACCGAAAACTTTAGAATGTTATCTCACAATTCAATGTTATTTTCTTAAAACCTTTGCTATCTGCTTTTCCATTTTATAGCCAGTTTCAACTTTTCTCTATGAAACTTTGTTGAAACATCATGCAATTCTTCTAGGACTCTTATTTTTTTTTACATGGGCTCTCACATCTTCTACCATAATACCTTTCCTCAAAGCTTTATAGCCAGTTATTATATCATATAACCTTGCGGGTTTAACGTTTCATATTTTGTCCTTTTCGGATACTATGCATGAAAACCGGTCAGAACCATTCTCAATGTTTGTATGTGGACCCTAAATTAGACTTAAGTTACATTTCTGTAATTTTTCAGGCATCTAAATCACAACTTCACACATCCTCATGGATGATGATTATTCCCATGATTTTATTCTATCTGATATTAAAACCGGTTATCCACACCATAGGGTGAACCTTTAAATTCACTTTACCATCTAGGACCAATCAAAATGCCACATAAATATTTAAATAAAATATATTAAATTTTTAAAAAATAGTCGAAAAAGAATAACATCAATTTTAACGACGTTAACGCCGCCAGCTAAATCATAAACCCTAAATCTTAAATCCTAAATCATAGACCCTAAATCCTAAATCCAAACTCTAGAACTTTAACCCAAACCCTATACCCTAAACCCAAATCTTAGACCTTAAACCCAAACCGTAAACCATAAACCCAAACTGTATACCCTAAACTCAAATCCTAGTTCCTAAAGCCAAACCGTAAACCCTACACCCAAACTTTAAACCTAGACGCTATAAAGTTTGGGTTTATGGTTTACGGTTTGGGTTTAAGGTCTAAGATTTGGGTTTAGGGTATTGGGTTTGGGTTTAGGGTCTAGAATTTGGGTTTAGGGTATATGTTTCGATTTAGGTTTACGGTTTGGGTTTAGGGTCTAGGATTTGGATTTAAGGTATATGGTTTGGGTTTAGAGTCTACGATTTAGATTTAAGAGGTAGGGTTTAGGGTTTATATTTTAGGTCTAGGATTTAAATTTTAGTTTTTAGGATTTACCTGAGAGTGCTAGCGTCGTTAAAATTGAATTACTTTTTTCTTTTAACTATTTTTTTCTAATTTAATAGTTTTTATTTAATAATCTACGTGGTAATTTGATTGATCTTTGAATGAGAAGTTAATACTTTTTCTTCATATTAAAAACATACTTTTTCTTCATATTAAAAACGATATCAGGTGACACAAGCTTCCGGTTACATAATAGATAATTTTATAACCACATTCTTGTCGGATATAGAAAAATATCCAGATATTTAACATACATTCTTGAATACTACAAACTCAAAAATGTACTATATCACATGAATACTACAAACTCAAAAATGTACTATATCACATGAGTACTACAAACTCAGAAATTCAAAAATGCCCACCTAATGTTTACCGTGTCTTATTATATACAGAAAAGCCATAGTTGTGAATGTCAAGGCAAACCGAGACATATGCAGAAAACATATGATGATTCACCAGCATTCAACAGCTGACTGCCACGTATATCCACTTCATTATTTTCATAACACTATCTGTTCTTGTACACAGATTGAAAGCTTCCCCAGAAGCTAAATATATTTTAGAATATTTTTGTCAATCCGGTTTTAGTTTTCAAAAATATTTTTTTTGGTTAGTGCTGGTTTAAGATCGAGGAGCACAATACCCAATTATTAGCCACTCCACTTCGCTATTTCTTGAATTTTAGAGACCAATAAGTGTGAGAAGGATTAGATAATACACAATTAGAAATTGATGGAGAAAATTGCAATAATTTAAAAGAAAAAGAATTTAAATACAAAAAAAAACATGAGGACACATGTCAACAAACCCCCCTTCCACATGTCATAAGAATGGAAAAAGCCAACTTTATATATAAAGATTTTTAAGATCTACTATAAAAGAAGACTTCTTGGAAGTCTTCCAGAAGACTTACAGAACCTCAGAGGACTTACAAAATCTCAGAAGACTTTACGGGGTTATATTCATAAAAATAAATAATGGGTTTTTGTTTGGTCATAAGGAGCTGGTTGTAATTTCACTTGTCTTTTGGGTTATTTTTGCATTTGATTAAAGTTTGGATAGTTTTCAAGTTAAAATCAAGTTTTGAATCATATTTGGTAAATTTCCCCTTTTTATTTCCTTTGTTTTTTTTCTTCTCCCCCTCCCAATTTTATTTGATATGTATCTTTTGTATCATATATAATTAAACCAAATAATTATGTTGATAAAAACATACGTATTTTTCTACATATGTTATAATTTGAAATTTGTGGGAACCGAAATTCGCACCGTCGATTTCCGTTGAATTAGGAAAGTTAGGAAAACCCTAATTTCCGAGAGGTCCTGGATATATGCTAAACCACACATCAAGCAATCAAGAACACGAAAAGACAGACGGAAAAAATATGAGAATTGAAAAGAGAACGAAATTGGTCTTTATTCTGAATCTGCGTATGAGCGTTTCAACAAGGTAAAGGCATCGGCTGCTAGAGCTGCCAGCAAAAAAAACCCTAGTTCTAGCACCTAAGATTGTAACCCCGACTCCTACGCCGACACTCCCTTCACGGATGAAATCACCTTGATCGAGATGCCCAGGAAGTTCTCCTTCCCCAGCATAAAGGCGTATGATGGCACCACTGATCCGGACGACCACGTCGCCCAATACATACAAAGGATGCTCGTCGTAGCACTCCCAAAGGGGTCGCGCGAAGCTACCATGTGCAAAGGGTTCGGCTCCACCCTGACCGGGCCCGCTCTACAATGGTATATCAACCTACCTTCCAGGTCCATAGCTCCCTTTCACGGTTCTCAGCGACAAATTCATGAGCAATTTGCCAGCAGCAGGGACCTGGAGAAGACCTCCGACAGCTTCTACGAAATCCTCCAGCACCGAGCGGAACCCCTGCGAGGCTACATAGCCCGCTTCAAAAGGTCGCCATCCCCGAATGCAGTATCCCCACTGCTATCTATGCCTTCAAGAGAGGTCTGCTCCCCGACGGGGACCTCTATAAGGAGCTGACCAAATACCAGTGCAAAACCATGGAAGACGTCCTATCTCGAGCCTGGGCACATGTAAAATGGGAGGAAGATGTCGCCAGCCGCGCCAAGGAACAGCAAAATCATGATCCCAAGACGATCAGACCAGACCGAACCGAGCTAGAGGAGAAACCCTCTCAAAGACCAGCCAGGGACTCCGGAAATCGAAACAGGGGCATATACCAGAACCTGCCGATCGAGAAGGCAGAAGGGATGGCAGTGTCCACATAGCCAGACATCTCTCACCTCTCCGTCTCAAGGCCGGAGCTGATCAATGTTCTGAGGCAGATGGGCCAATAGGTCAAGTGGCCTACGAAGATGAAAGCACCCGACTCTTTCCGGAATCCTGGTTTCTGGTGCGACTTTCACCGAGACCACGGTCAAAACATGGAGGACTGCGTCGCACTAAAAATCGAGGTCAATGAGCTGCTTAAGAAAAGACACCTCAAGGAGTTCCTTTCCGAGAAGGCCAAGAGCCATCTAACCAAGGAGACAACGGGTAAGCCCCCTAAAGCTGCTCCCGTCTCGCCACCGCGACAGGACTGAGTGATCCATGTCATATCGGGCGGTTCGGAAATCAGCGGCATAAGCCAAGCCAAAATGCCTGCTCCTAGGAACAGACTAAATAATCTTCACAGCCAAGGAGCAGGAGAAAGTTCTCACCCCGCATCACGACGCCCTGGTCATATCGCTCACTATAGCGAACTGCCTGGTAAAAAGGATACTGGTAGATAATGGAAGCTCCGGCAGCATCATCTTCCAGGCCGCATACAAGGACCTGGGGCTGGAGGAAAGCGCTCTAACTCGGAGGATAACCCCCCTTATTGGGTTCAACGGGGAAGTCAAACAAACCGCCGGGGAAGTAACCCTCCCCATATACGCTGAAGGAGTCAACATGTCAACCAAGTTCCTCATTGTTGACTGTGACTCGTCTTACAACATGATCCTAGTACGGGCCTGGATTCACGGCATGGGGGCCGTCCCCTCGACTCTTCACCAAATGGTGAAATTCCCTACACCCTCGGGCATAAAGGCAATTAGAGGGGATCAGGAGTATTCCCGCTCCTGCTACCAGACCACTCTGAAAGGAAAGCCAAAGTCTTACAGCAATTACAGAGTAAGCCTCCGGCTCATCACACCAAGGAACCGGAGGTAGAGGAAATGGACGACGTGCCTTGAACTGAAGATGATCAGACCCGACACCTCAAGATCGGTTCCAAACTGACTGAAGGATTGAGAAGAAGACTGATCGCTTGGTCCCACGCAGATATGCTTGGGATCGATCCGGAAATCATAATGCACAAGTTGCAAGTGGACCCCCTACATCAACCCGTCAGACAAAAGAGAAGGAATTTTGCCCCCGAGAGAGACGCGATCATCACTGATGAAGTCAAAAGCCTGCTCGGTGCGGGGTTCATTCATGAGGTGCAATAGCCAGAGTGGCTAGCCAACGTCGTCGTGGTCAAGAAAAAGAACAGGAAGTGAAGAGTCTGCATCGACTTCACGGACCTCAACAAGTCCTGTCCAAAGGACCCCTTCCCGCTACCTCATATCGACAAGCTGATGGACGCCACCGCGGGGGACCAGCTGATGAGCTTCATGGACGCGTTCTCCGGCTACAATTAGATACTTATGCATCCGGAAGACCAGGAGAACACATCCTTCATGACGTACAGAGGGACTTACTGCTACAAGGTTATGCCCTTCGGCCTAAAGAACGCAAGGTCAACCTATCAACGGCTGGTGAACATGATGTTCGCGGACCAAATCGGGAGAACCATGAAGGTCTACATCGATGACATGCTGGTCAAGTCCCTGGAGGCGGAAGACCACATATCTCATCTGCAGCAAGCCTTCTCCACCCTGAGGAAGTATAACATGAAGCTCAACCCGGCTAAATGCTCATTCGGGGTCAGTTCTGGCAAGTTCCTCGGGTACATCGTAACCCACCAGGGCATCGAGGCCAACCTGGAGAAAATCAGGGCCATTCATTCAATCCCCTCCCCGAAGAACGTCAAGGAGGTTCAAAAACTAACGGGAAGGATGGCGGCCTTGAGCAGGTTCATCTTCAGACTCTCCGACAAATCTCATGCCTTCTTCGGAACCCTCAAGAATCCGAAAGACTTCCAGTGGGCGGAAGAATGCGAATCCGCTCTCCAAGAGCTAAAGTCATATCTCACCACTCGTCCTCTCCTATCCAAGCCACTACTCGGTGAAGTCATGCTGCTATATCCAGCAGTCTCCGAACACGCCGTGAGCGCCGTCCTAGTTCGCGAGGAGGGAAACAAGCAGCTACCAATCTATTATGTAAGCAAGGCTCTCCTGGATGCGGAGACCCGCTATATCCATCTAAAGAAGCTGGCCTTAGCCCTGATAGTCGCTGCTTGTAAGCTCCGACCCTACTTCCAGGCTCATCCAATCGTGGTTGTTACCTCCTTCCATGAAAAGTTGGTCCTCCAGAAACTAGAAGTCTCCGGACGCCTAGCCAAATGGGCCGTGAAACTAGGGGAGTACGATGTAATATTTCGACCCGCCACGGCTATAAAGTCACATGTCCTAGCAGACTTCGTGGCTGAATTCTCCCCTGCCTTGCTCCCAGCTTTGGAGCAGGAGGTACACCTCTGAGGCAAAACTAAGGAAGAGGGAGAATGTATCCTGCACGTTGATGGATCCAGTAACATCAGAGGAGCTGGAGTGGGGATAGTGCTTACCTCGCCAACGGGGAACACAGCCTCAAGGGCCGTGAGATGCAACTTCAAAGCAACCAACAACGAAAGCGAGTATGAGGCCCTAATCGCAGGTCTAACCCTCGCCCACCAAATAGGGGCAGAGAACATCCAAGTCTTCGGCGACTCCCAGCTGATAATCAACAAGGTACAAGAAGAGTACCAAGCAAATGATGACAGCATGATCTAGTATCTGGCGGTCGCTCAGCGACTAATCAAGAAGTTCAAGAGCTGCAAGCTCACTCAAATCCCCCAGGAACAAAACTCGCAAGCCGATGCCCTGGCTAATCTAGGGTCCGCCCTCGAAACGGATAGCCAGATGAGTATCCCCTTGCTCGTGCTTCAATGGCCAGCTATCCTGGAGGAACCCCCGCCAGAGGAGGTATCTGCCGTCGAAGAAGGCGAAACTTAGGAATGACAATTGGTACCACCCGCCCAACATAGTTAAATATAAACTTCACCAAAAGAACAGAAGAAAAAACGGCATTAGATATTATATCAAGTCATTACCAACATTATGTTGGCAACACAATCAGTCAATCATTAGATTTCATCGTATACATATTATATCAAGTCAATACCAAGTGTTTTACTCGTATCATATGACTCGTATGTGGGACTGATACCAATGCATCATTTACGTGATAGTGATATTGTTTGCAGAAGTACATTACCAAAAGCACAGACAAACACTACAAATTTTTCAAGTCTTAACCAAATTTAAATTAAACAAAACACCAGATCAAAACGATGAATCCCAAAGGTAATAAAAAACCAAATCCAAACAGTCGTTCTAAATGTAGATAAAAGGAAAACACCAAATCAAAAAAAAAAAATCAAACTTCTTCTTCTTCATCTTCATCTTCATCTTCACCATTGACAATGGATTCAAATGATGGTAGCTTCTCTTCTTCATCATGAATTTCATCTTTAGAAAATATCAATAGTTGAAGTTAGTAAATATTAATAGTCATGGTACTCAAAATTATATGATAATGTGAATATTTTACCATGTTCATAAGCTTCATATCCCTTTAGTCAGTTCCTAGTACAGATCAGAGCTTGCACATTCTTTGGGAGTAGACGGCTCCTATATTTATTAAGGACTCGCGATCCAATGCTAAAGGAAGATTCTGAAGCCACTGTTGTAATAGGTAAATCACAAGCCATTGCTAACAAATCGCCATACCTATGAGTATTATCTTTCCACCACTTGAGAATGTCCTTGCTCCGGAAACTATTAAAGTCCAAGGGTGGTTCATCAAGATAAGCTTCTAGAGGTGTTTTTCCACTCACAACGCCGCTGACTTTGCGAAACGCAAAGAAAACCTATGAAGGTTTAAAAAAAGGATCAAAAACTATTTTAAAAAAAATAAATAAACAGAATGTTAAAAAAAATCGAAACACTCACATTGTAGTTCTCAAACATACCAATTGACCCTTCAGCACAAACATTTTGTGGAACCGTCTCACATGGCTCTGTAGAAGGTGAGTTAGTCTTGAATTTTTTGTCGTAAGACTCGAACAGAGTACTGAGCTTATCACGCAAGTTTCTCAACTTTGCATCACGTGTACTCATGTCAAGCTTCCCTAAACAACAATCCACAATAGAAAGCTTAAAACGTGGATCAAAGACGACTGCCATCGCGAAAACACAACTGACTTCTTCCCAATATTTATCAAACTTATCTTTCATCGGTGGCACCATCTCTCTGACAACCTCATCTTCGCTTTTTTCATTAATTCGAAGCCAATCATGGATCAACCAAACCTGATAGAAATACAAGTTCGAAGTCGGGTAATTGGAACCAGACATCAAACTTGTAATCACAGCGAAAGGTCCCAAAAAAAGGGCAGATATTCTCAGCTCTTGTCCATTCCTCAGCTGTAGGCGCCATTTTATAGCATCTCTTATCAAATGTCTCCAACTTAACAAACGCTTTGCGGAACTTGATGGCTCTTTCAAGCATATAGAAAGTTGAAACTCCATCTTGTCTGCACATCCAGTATCAGACCCTCATTTTCCTTTATACCAGCAGCAACCACACATTTATCGAACAATACTTCACGCGCTTTCGATGCTAATACATACTTAATACTCTCTCTTAGTTTGTGCAAAGAACCTCCAATAACCTTCAAACCATCTTGCACTATGAGGTTAGGTATGTGAGCTGTACATCTGACATGGAAAAACTCTCCGCCACACAACAAGTCACCGTTCAACATCAGCTGCGATTTCACAATATCTTGCATCGAGTCGTTGCTTGTAGCATTATCTAATGTGATAGAGAACACTTTTTTTCTATTCCCCACTCTTTCAGTGATTCAAGGAGCTGCACCGCAACATTCATACATGTATGTGGTGGTGATAAAGCACAAAAATTCAGGATCTTGCTGTTTAACTTCCAATTTCGATCAATGTAATGAGCCGTCCCTCACGTTTTAGCGATGACCACAAATCAGACATCAAGGAAACTCTTCCAGGAAGACTCGCTAATTCCCTCTTCAGTGCATCTCTCTCGTTTTCATACAACTGATACACATCTGATTTCGCAGTGTTTCAACAAATTGTTTGGACATTAGCATTCAAATACCTCCAAGTGTCTCTCACTTTTTCATACTCCACATACGAAAATGGGAGGTCATGCTGGACTATTGACTTAGCTACCAGCTGCCTAAACACAAGATGGTCATATTTGGGAGGTACTAATTTCCCTTCAGCATTGACATTCATCTTCCCATTCAACCTTGTATACATTTTGCATATGCCACGATGTCTTTTCAAGGACGTAGTTCCATGCCCGTGAGAGCTCCAAGCATACACATTCTTGCAATGATTTCATTTGGCATTCTCCTCGCCATTGGGTTTTCGAATCACACAAAAATCCCCCCAAACATCTGACCTTTGCCTACTCTTCATAGCAGCATCCTCATCGTCCTCATCAACATCATCATCATCATCCACATTAATCTCCTCTTCATGTTTTTTCTTCTTCTTTTGCGGCTGCACCGAGTCTGTCTCGGAAACCTGCTTCTTTCCATTTTTTGGAGGCGCTTGGAACACCTCCTCCCTCCACGTATTGTACCAGCAACCGGTTTTTTTCTTCCTTCCATCGCCTTTGAAGACGATCCGGATACAGTTGAGAAACTCCCTGATCCGAGAGCACTCCCTGATCCGAGAGAAAATTGTTTGCAAGGCTGAGTGGGTTTGATTGGAGGAGGAGTCTCCTCAACATCACTATCGACCTCATCATCAGCTACCTCAATCACTCGTTTTCCTTGTTGCTTCTTTCCATCAGAACAACCCATCTCAGTCTCACGACTCTCATCAGCAGCGGCAAGAGCTCCTATCAGGCGTTGAGTGTCTAAGTCACAAGTATCCAAGAACTTGAAATTGGGATCCATCTCCTTTGTAGCCGCTCTAAAGTTTCTTTCTTAGTATTTTTGTTTTCCTCACAATAAGTCGTGAGAGAGTTGTTTCCGTGTGTTTAGGTTTGTTTTGTTAGGATTTTTTAATTTACTTCGTATTTTAATTTTATTTTTGAAAATTAATATTTCTAAATTTCAATAACAAACGACAAAGTCACAAAACAGAACCAATACTTACTTCATAATATAACTTAGACAAGATCAAACATCAAAGTGGGACAAGCTATACTTTGACAGACTCAGGTTTCATGCAGACAAGAAGCAATATATTTAGCTACACAGTCTACGGTAAGACCAACAAAATTGATAAGTTCTCACAGTCTATCAAGAGCAATATACTGAGCTACACAGTCTACTGTAATACCAACAAAATTGTTAAGTTCTCACAGTATATCAAGAGCAATATACTCAGCTACACAGTCTTATAGTTCCTCATCAAACAATCAGAACAATAAGAGAACATAGAGGTAGAGAGACAGAGAGAGAGAGAGACATACCTGTTTCCTAGACCTAGAATGAGCAACAGATTCTCTGTTTTTGATCATACGCTTATGCCTTCTATCTCCTCTGCTTTCATTAGAATCTTGGCTTCTTTTCTTCCCAAACCTCGCAAATTAATCAATAAAAAACAGAACAACAATAAGTATCAGTATGACATTATCAATGAATGTCTATTCATGCAGACAAGATCAAACACGAAGAGAGACAAAACTCATATCAGAACAACTCATGATGAACCTATAAATCATTTGACTTTGTAGCTTAGTTGAACCAACATGGACACAGAGGTAATATACAAAAAACATGCTCAGTGATACGACCAATGCTGTGCTTGCGAACAAAAACCACCCCGAGTCTAAACTAGGGACCAGCATGAGTCTACGTTCATCAACAAACATATCAGAAACAAACTACTTCAGAGCCTAAGCAAATACCTTTGTAGTCCAGGAACAAGAAGCTACCGCATATGGTGGTAGATCGAGGAAGAAGACAAGCTATGGTGGGATTTTTTGTAGATCGAGGAAAAACAGAAGCTCCAGTGGAGGCTCGAGGAAGGAGAGAAGTTCCAGTGGCGGGGATCTCCAAGAAAAAAGTTATGGTGGTGGTAAGAAGACGGAGAGAAGCTCCGGTGGAGGCTCGAGGAAGGAGAGAAGTTTCGGTGGCGGGATCTCCAAGAACAGAAGTCATGGTGGTGGAAAGAAGACGGAGAGAAGCTCCAGTGGTGGCCTTAGTCGAGGAGAAGAAGAACCGGTTGGTGGTGATGCTCCTCTGGTGCTCGTCAATGGAGTCATGGCTACAGAGAATATGAATCGCCATTTTTGTCTCTCTCTGTTTTTTCAGGTGTAGACACAACAAAAGAGGAAGTGGTGCGGGTTTTGTGTGCCCCGCAAGACCCGCAATGACCCAAACCGCAAAGGCCCAACCCGCATGAGACTTAACCCACGAGACCCGCTGGAAGGAGAGAAGTTCCGGTGGCGGGATCTCGGAAAGAGTTCTTGGTTTGAGGGGCTTTATCGTTTCTCGGAGGACGGTCTGAGTCGCGGATGAGATCTTTTATGCTAGATACTTCGGCGACTTCTCCTGCGAGCAACCTGGCACCGAGAACCTTGCAGTTTATGGTCGAATGGCCGCCGGCCTGATGAAAGTCACAGAAAGCGTTCTCGTCGTAATTCAGATTACGAGTCCATGTATTTCCCGTTGTCCGGTCTTGCTCTGGTCCTGAATTGATGGCGTAGTTATGTGCTCCCTGGGTCTCCTCTTTCCCGTGATGGATGTTTTTGTCGTTACGAGGGTTTCTTCTTTTAGATTTCTGATCCGACTCGGGATCCTTCAATGAAGTTTTCGTGAGCTTTTGGTTTTGCGATAAGATTTTCGTCTCTTCTTCAATGGTTATATAGTCCATGGCCTTATGGAGCGCGTCTTGAATCGTACGCGGCTTATCCAAGGTTATCCACTTCCTGAACTTTGACTTGTACTAAAGCGTTTTACGGAGTGCGTCTACTGCCACTTTGCCGCTTATTCCGCAGACTCTAGCCATGATAATCTTAAATCGTTTTATGAATTCGTGGAGAGGCTCGTCTTCTCCTTGGGACATGCTCCAAAGATCGACATCGGAGGTTTCTCGGTCTATGAACATAGAGTACTGCTTGAGCAACTCTGAGGCGAGTTTGCGAAAGCTTCCAATGGAATTCCGCTTCAGGCGAGAGAACCATTCGACCGCTGCTCCTTGGAGGTTTTCGACGAAGAGGCGGCATTCACCGGCATCTCTTTCGCATTCTCTGAATTTGGCTCTCCCCATTACGATTTGGAAAGCTTGCAGGTGTGCCCTGGGATCGGTTGTTCTGTCGTAAGGTGTTACCTTGATCTTTTCAGGGTCCGAAACCCTAGTTCCGGTGATGCGGGTTGTAAAAGTCGTTTTTCGAGATTCCTCGAGCAGCAGATCGATCTCGGGCGCGGTGCTAGTAGCGTGGTGAATCTGAGATTTCACCACTCTGACTTCTGCAGCCGTTTTCCTGAGATGATCGTGAAGATCACAGATCTGGGAGTTATCGCTAGCAGGTTTCCGATTTTGTCGGTGTTTGCCGCGAGTGTTCCGAGTCTGCTCCTCGGCCAGTTCTTCCTGTTCGTCCCAGAAGATAGCTTATTCTTCTTCTTAGGTCATAGGATTATTGAACTGGGAATTGTCTTTAGTCGCACGACTCCTTGTACGATGTGGATGTACGTCTGCGTCTTCGTCCGTAGGTTCAGACTGACTGCTAGAATCCACATCAACGTGCTCAATTTCTCCTTCTTCCTCGTCTTCCACGATAGGGGGAAGATCTCCCAGATTTTTCCGTGTTGGCGCGGGTTTGACTTCGTCGGGTTTTTTCCCGGATATTTTCCCCTGCGCGTTGCCGGACCGGTCCAAAGAAGTCGCGAAATCGAGTCTTCTTTCGGGGATTAGGTTGTCCCGCACGGAAGGACGGCCCTGATTCTTGCTGTTAGGTTTTCGACCTGTTTAGCGAGAGAACTCATGACCTTGTCCCGTTCCTCCGACTTCTTTTCGAAAGAAGAGAACATTTTCTGAACCTCCTCGAACGTTGCGGTGTTGAGGTTAACTGCGGTAACGTTCGATGCTGGAGTGCTTCCAACGTAGTCGTCGACGGCGTCGCCGTCGCCAGTTTGTTGGTTGTTGAGATTATCTGCTAAACCACACGTCAAGCAATCAAGAACACGAAAAGACAGACGAAAAAATATGAAAATTGAAAAGAGAACGAAATTGGTCATTATTCTGAATCTGCGTATGAGCGTTTCAACAAGGTAAAGGCCTTGGCTGCTAGAGCTGTCGGTGAAAAAACCCTAGTTCTAGCACCTAAGATTGCAGAAAACCTAATTGTGTCGCACTCGAATAACAAAAACGTAAAGTTGCCTAAATCGCTCTAAGTATTTCTCTGAGTAATAACTATTGTGTCCCCTCGCCCCTTCAGCTTCGATCCCCTTATATACTCCTTCTAAGGCGGTTTACCTTTTCCCTTTCTGCCCTCGGTCGAGTTTATCGCTTCGCGGAAATATTCCATTTTTCTTTGATCTCTGTATTTATCTTCGGAAACTTGACATTTATCTTCGGAGACTTGACATTTATCTTCTTATCGGCGACAAATGATAAACCATCGAAACGACTGGGCTTGGTTTCATAAAATCATAAGTGGGCTCTTTGCGTGTTCTGGCCCATTCTAGGCTGTTTTCCGACTTTGGCATTTTTATGATTTTATAATAAGAATGCTGCCGAAACGATGTCATTTCTGGAGAACATTCAAATTCCTCGTATAGGGTAGGCAACCTTGGGTGTTCAGCTAACTGTTGCCGCTTTATATGATCAATCCATATGTTCTTCGAGAAAAAACGAGTTCTTGCGGTTTTTAAATCGTAAAGTTCCAACGATACATCCGATCGAGATGAAACAAGAATGAGTTCGACGCAATCTCGGGAGAGGAGTTACGAGGACGAGGTGAAGACGGACTCCGGTCAATCCAGCTCGGCCGTTCGCCGAACCGGACTGGTCCAACTTGGCGAAAGGTCGAGCTGAATCCGTGTTCGATCCAGCTCGGTCCTTCGCCGAACTGGACTGGTCCAGCTTGGCGAACGGCCAAGCTGAATCCGTGTTCGATCCAGCTCGGCGAACGACCGAGCTGAATCCGTGTTCGATTCAGCTCGGCCGTTCGCCGAACTGGACTGGTCCAGCTCGGCGAACGGCTGAGCTGAATCCGTGTTTGATCCAGCTCGGCGAACGGACGAGTTGAATTTGTGTTCGATCGTTCTGCCGTTCGCCGAACTGGACTGGTCCAGCTAGATAATTCGTTTCTCGGAGGACGGTATGAGTCGCGGATGAGATCTTTTGCGCTAGATACTTCGGCGAGTTCTCCTGCGAGCAGCTTTGCGGCCAACCTGGCACCGAAAACCTTGCAGTTTATGGTCGAATGGCCACGGGCCTGATGAAAGTCGCAGAAAGTGTTCTCGTCGTAATTGGGATTACGAGTCCATGTATTTCCCGTTGTCCGGCCTTGCTCTGGTCTTGAATTGATGGCGTAGTTATGTGCTTCCTGGGTCTTCTCTTCCCCGTGATGGATGTTTTTGTCGTTACGAGGGTTTCTTCTTTTAGATTTCTGATCCGACCCGGGATCCTTCAATGAAGTTTTCCTGAGCTTATGTTTTTACGATAAGATTTTTGTCTCTTCTTCAATGGTTATGTAGTATGTGGCCTTATGGAGCGCGTCTTGAATCGTACGCGGCTTATCCAAGGCTATCCACTTCCTGAATTTTGACTTGTACCAGAGCGTTTTACGAAGTGCTTCTACTGCCACTTTGAAGCTTATTCCGCTGACTCTAGCCATGATAATTTAAAATTGTTTTATGAATTCGTGGAGAGGCTCGTCTTCTCCTTGGGACATGCTCCAATGATCGACATCGGAGGTTTCTCGGTCTATGAACATAGAGTACTGCTTGAGAAACTCCGAGGTGAGTTTCAACAAGGTAAAGGCCTTGGCTGCTAGAGCTGTCGGCGAAAAAACCCTAGTTCTAGCACCTAAGATTGCAGAAAACCTAATTGAGTTGTTGGGGTCAAAAACGGTTACAACAAAGTTAACGTCCAAATCCCCGAAGAAGAAAAACGTAGAAAACTTCTTCGACAAATACTTTTTCGAAATAGATTCTTCTTTACGAAAAACCTTTGCGGAAGAAACGCGAATCATCGGACAAGAGCTCGAGAAGGATCGTTACGCAGCGACCAAACACGTGCTCCGCTCGGTCGCTACGTAGCGACCAAGCTCGAGCCGGAGCTCGGTCTCTACGTAGCGACCAAACGTCCATTCCGCTCGGTCGCTACGTAGCGACCGAGCTCGAACCAAAAGTTTGGTCGCTACATAGCGACCGACCTCTTCCGAAACGTCGATACGACATCAGTCCATGCATTCTCGTCTACCCTTTGATGCTATCTTCTGAATACCATAGCGAACCCATCTCACGTTCCCCGCCATTTCTAAGTTATCAATAAAACTTTACCGTAAAAACCACGGAAAGTTCATTCTTTATCGAAAGAAGCCGTAGTAAACGCTTCGAGTCGAAAGACGGACCAAAGGGACCTAAGATGTGACTCGAGGCCCAACTTACAATTTCTTAACCAACAGCCCGT